>NW_019154145.1:9370320-9658563 GCF_002288905.1 Enhydra lutris kenyoni | reverse complement strand
TTTTTTTTTTTTTTTTGCAGGATGGGACCAGCCTAAAGACAGGGGTAGAGGCAAACCTATAGAATTGGTTGTTAGGGCAGTGGCAGGACCAGAGGGAAGGCGGTTGGGAAAGAAAGCCAGCCGAGGTGGCCTGGTGACAGAGGTCCCATTGAAGCCACCATGTCAGCAGCATGAAGGGGAGGAGACGGGGGTCTCAGCAGCTGAAAGGGGCCGGGTTGGCGGCAGGGCGAGGAAGAGCCAGTCTCATCCGAGACCTGCAGGCTGCCCAGGCCTGCCCCGGGGCACAGTGCAGGCTCAGGGCTCCAGCAAAGCCCCTTGTGGGCAGCACAGGAGGGACGGGCCCAGGAGCGCAGGCCTGGAAAGAGGGTGGACGCCGGGCCGGGGTTCTCAGGGGAACAGGGCGGCTGCCTGGGTAGCAGGTGACAGAGAGCGAGCCCCACTATCAGCAGCTTTACCATGGAGGAGGGGGAGAGAGACCAAAACCAAGCGAGCACGCGGGAATTCATTACACCTTCCGCAGCAGGGGTGCTGAAGAAGGAAGGAGCGGGACAGGCGCAGAGTGACACGGGGCATCATCTATAGGGCGGCCGGGAAGGGCTCTCCGGGAGGAGACCGAGGGAACGCGTTGGTGTGTGAAACACAGCCATGTCCTCCCCCGTCTAGACGTCGCGGCCCGCTTCTGTCCTTCCCACCGCTGCGTCTCACACTTCTTTTCAGCAACTACTCACCCAGGACCCGCTGCACGGAGCAGACAGTCCGAGGGTCGCTCTGGTGGAGAAAACACGACAGGACAGGCAGTCTGGGTCCCTACACGCAACATGCTCGAAGGAAGAGGGAGACCAGGCCCCCGTCCGCTCAGGCCGACACTTCGAGAACGTCGGGTTTTGACAAGAGACGCTTGAGGCCGTTTCAGAGGCCGCTGCCTCCCAGTCCCACTGCAGCCGGCGACACTCACATTAGGGGGCCGCCCGCAGCCCAGCCCGCGACCGCGGACGTGACCTCCTGCGCACTCTGTCCACGGCATCGGGTCTACAAGGTGGCGTTTCTCCCTTAATCACTTTTGGGATTTGGCTCTGGCCGAGGGTCATCCCCACGGGGACATGGAGCTTCCTTCTGCCAAGTCCCCGCAGGAAATGGGGACAAATCGCAGGGGTGCTGAGCCACAGGCACGCGTGCGATCTGAGTGGTCGGAAGACCGGCTGGGAGAACTTTCGTTTAATCTCGGGGCTCTGGGGTGGCTCAGTGGGTTAAGCGTCTGCCTTAAACTGCTCGGCGGTGGGATGGGGTCCGCGTTGGGCTTCCTGCTCAGTAAGGAGCCTCCTTCTTCCTTTCCTCCCCACTCCTGTGCTCTCTCTCACTATCTCTGTCTCTCTCTCTCTCAAAAAATAAAATCTTTTAAAAAAAGATTAATTTCACCTCATCACCGACCCATCCAGCCTCCTGATAGGGCACACCGTACTTAGAGTTCTTGCTAAGATTACTTTTGCCTCAAAATTTCTTCGGATCATTCCAGCACTCCCTACGTAAAACACCCACAACTGCGTGCCTTTCTCTGTCTGTGTTCCCGAGCTCCGCGGCCTTGAAAACAAAATCGCCAAAGATTCCCTTCAATCAGCTCTGCAACGCGGCTCGGCTTGCCCCCGGGGTCACCTGTGAGGGGCCACGGTTCGAACAGCCCTGCTGTCCCTTCTGTCCTTTTAAGGGCTTTTGTTTTCCTTTCTTTCCAAGCCATCCGGATGCTTAGCTCAGGAACACACCTGAGAAGGGGAGGCTTGTCCTCAGCGCTGCTGGGGGCATTGGGAAGAGAAATGCATCTCTGTACATACTTGGGTGTTTACCTGTTCGCCCTCCTGCTCTGTGCTCCGGAGTCCCCCACGGTTGAGTCACGTATCCAGGAAGGACCCGAATCAGCCACGAGTAACAAGTCCTGCTCACTAAAACTCACTTATTTAGACTTTAGCCATAGCGAATGTAACCAGCCCTGGAGGACGGTCGCAGAGCCTACAAGTGGCACATGACGTTTCATGTACAAACTTATATTCTCAGAGGCAAAAAAGCAAAAGCAAAAACAAAACAAAAAACTAGACAATGCACATGCAAGGCTGTATGTGTGCCTTTTTTTTTTTTAACGTTTTAAAAGCTTTGTTCACAAAATGACATCTCTCCAAAAAAAACAAAACAAAACAAAAACAAAACCAACACAGAGGAGACAAAGAGATGTATTTTCTTCAAATTCTATGCTTTTGCCAGGAGGAGGGGGATCAGGTTACTAACAGGTCTCTGCATTTAATACTGCTGTATGATTGTGTTCTCAGCCTTACTGTAATTCCTAAGTGGGCTTAAGGGAAACTCCACCACAAAATTATTATCAAAAATAATTTTTTTTCTTTCATACATCAGTCTGAAAGGAGGCCCATTTTTCAATAATGCCTAATTTTTCTCTATTCGTTCCTAGGGATGTAATATCACCAATAAGTCCTCTTAATGAGAGAAAATCATCCCCACTCCTGATAATTTCTGGATCAAAGAGGGATTTGCAAATACCAGCCTGCATTGTAATATTTGACTAATGGTCTAATCCATCAACCGACAAGTACTGGTACCAAATTCCTTACCGTACGTTATTAGTATGTATCTATCAATTTGCTCAACACATGTATTTCTACAGCTCCTCCTATGTGCCAGTGTCTATGCGCTAGGGACAGAGTGGGGGATAAACACAGACCCCTCACAAGGTTGACCGTGTAGTGTGGAAGCCATCCCAGCGGACACTTGCACGAAGAAATGTCTGCTTGTAAGTAGCATCTGGCTTCACCCCTGATGATCCCCTTCAAAGTTTCTGGGAATAACAGATTCAGAGAGAATTCAACAGCATTACAATGCTGAAGTCTTGACCAATGAACCAGACTTCAGCAAGAGGAAGGATACTTTGTTTTATAGATGCTGCCCTTTCCAGGAACCTAAATTCAAAAACCACTGCTTGGCTGAGATGGATGTGAGAACTCGCAGGGCTGCACCTGCTGGAGATGGACTCTGGCCTGGCAGAAGGGGGCGGAGGACCGAAGACCCATGGGGGACACGGGGCAGGAGACAAGACGGAGAAGGTGGTGGTTTCTGACAGCCACAGCCAAACTCTAGGAGGGATGAAGCGACAGAATGCAAAAAGCATAGAGATGGTTATACCACCTCCTGACTCCTGGGCTGTTTGAGATCGGAGAAGAGTCTGATTACTTCCCGCCCATTTACAGCTGAGACCTGGAGGTCCTGCCAGGTGCTGGCTGCAGGAGGGCACTGAGGAACACAGGCTGGGACCCAGGACCCGGGGCCTTGCTGGTTTCCGCCCATCATCCAGAAGTATAAGAGACAGATACGCTCCTATTTGGCATGGAATGTAACCATGACCTCTGCCAAATGAATAACCTTGAAAGGGCTTCTAGGTCCATCCGTGGACCTGGCCTCCACCCTGCAGTGGGGAATGGGGGGCTCAATGCACTGAGCCCCTCCTACCCCCTTTTTAATGAAAAAAAAAAAAAAAGAGGGGGAGATAAAAAACGGAAATTCTGTCAACGCTGATTCTGGCTATAGTGTTAAAAGCGCATGACAGCCGTCCATGGAAATGGAAAGGTGATAAATACTGTGCTGATATGATTTGAGGGAATCTTATTTTTTTGTTTTTTCACTTTCCAGTATAGTGGCCATAAACACATAATAAAATGCTGAAACGAAAGAACTCACTTCTTCTCTCCAACAGTATACGTCCTTATTCTCAATCTACCCACTTAGTCCTCAGTGACAAACAGGACTGTGCTATTACAACCCTCATCTCCCAGACCAGTTGAGTGGGGCTCCAAGAGGTTCCAGAGTTCATGACAAAAAAGTCAAGTGAGGGGGCCCAGCCCTTCTGACTGTAAAGGCTGGCACGGACATCAGAGGTCTGGCCAGAAACCCAGAATTCAGTCTGAGTTCTGGGCACAGAGAAAGGGGCGAGATGAAATTTCTCATCCAGGGGACGCTTTCACCTTCTTAAATTCACCCATTCAAAATAACACGACTCCAGGGCTGTCCGCAGAGGGATAGTTAATGCTATTTTCGATCCTTCTGATTTTCCTGGTCGCTTCTTGGACTCTGCCTGGGTAAATTAAATGCAGTATTCATCACTACCTCGGAAAATTCAAATCTGTGTATTCAACCACGATGGGTCACGTCCAAATCTCTCATTTAACAATCGCCAATGTGCTTTTTCGGTGGCAATAGGCATTCTGAACCCATCCCAGACGAAATCTCCAACCTTCAACACATTCACAGATGACAATTATATCTCTACAATCACTAAAAAAATAAATAAAATAAAACCAACAGAAATGGAATCAACAGTAAAAGAGCTAAATTATAGATAACAGAACATTCATAAAGCTATACCTCATCTCATGAATGTGGGTGTACTTTCTGTATGCCAGGATTTCTTTAGCCACTGGTGATACTCAGCTATTGCAATTGAGTGCAATTACAGTTAGCTATAATTAAGAACAATTACAGCTTTTATTTCTACTTGTTCTTTAAAAGCACATTTGTAATAAAACTTTTTTTTAAAAGGTGAAGAATATAATTATACATCCTTATAACGTCTCGAATAATTAGTTTGACTAAAGTTTCTTCTGGAACAATTTTCATTTTAACTGTCAGATCTGCCATTTATAGTCAATGGAACATACTTTTAAAAAAATTCCATCATTAACCTTTTTCACCCCATATAGCTGTATATGAATTATTGGTACAAATTGGAGGTTTCAGTATTTAAATCTCCAGGGCCTGCTGCAAGCCATGAAAGAATTTTCCCTTTGAGTTGTCTGTGTGTGTGGATGTTCACGCATGTACACGTGCGCACGTGTGTGTGTCCGTTAAGAAATTTTAAAAAAATGCCACATTTTTAGAATATGCTTTCTGGTTCAAGATTTTTTGGGGGAAAAATCGCTTGTGTTAGAAAGAGGCATTCTCTAGGTCTGTATTACGGAACACTGTCTCTTTGTTTATTGGCTGCATATTTATGTGGTGTCCAGGCTATGCCGTGCCAAAATGAAGTCCTTGGCTTGTGACAAACCTGTCCCTTGGTTTAGTAACTCATGGATTGTCCGAATCAGCAGAATGGGAATCAGGGCCTTACTGGGACTAGAGAAACGTTACCTCCTTATAAATCTGGACCCCAACTCAACTCGACCTGATCACCAGCTCCCCTCCTAGAATGTAAGCCTATGAGGCCAGAGATGATCTCTCTTGTCCATCTCTGTCACCAGTATCCAGATCAGAGACTGGCCATAAAGAACATGTTTACTAAGTTGAATATGTTGGATCAATGAAGAGGGTTTGTTTTTTTTTTTCCAGGTCTTTCCCATTCATGTTGGGTATAATTGAAAATTAATCACCTGGATGACTTTGAAGATCGAAGAAAATTAGGTAATACAACTCCGGAAATTAAGGATATTTTCACCACTTATCTGGTTGAATGAGTTGTCCTGGGAAAGACACTGTTAGAGAAGGTCTACATACCTGGACATGAGGGGTTGGAACGGGTCATCCTTTAAGGTCCTTTTCCTTGGATTATCTAACACTCAACATAGACAGAATCTTAACGGCAATTAACATAAGCCTAACACAGGCATGTGCAGTAGTGTATGGGGCATGTAAGTACGATCCCATCCAGAAGACAGACCATCAGTATCAGAGATGCTAATACACTGAGAAATTGCTCCTGTTAAAAATACTCTCCATGGCGCCTGGGTGGCTCAGTGGGTTAAGCTGCTGCCTTCGGCTCAGGTCATGATCTCAGGGTCCTGGGATCAAGCCCCGCATCGGGCTCTCTGCTCGGCAAGGAGCCTGCTTCCTCCTCTCTCTCTGCCTGCCTCTCTGCCTGCTTGTGATCTCTGTCTGTCAAATAAATAAATTAAAAAAAAAATACTCTCCATATTCAAAATACTGAAGTAGATTCGGATGCAATTTATATCGCAAAGCTTATCATTTATTCCACAGCAGTCATCCATTACTATGGCCTTTCTATGCTTCAATCGCTTTGCTTAGCACTACCGTAAACTTTCCCTCGTTCTCCACAACTGTTATTAATAAGCCCATTTTTCAGATGAGGAAACTGAGTCTCAGAGAAGTCAAGTAAATTTGAACCCAGGCTTGGCCAACTCTAAAATAAACAGTTAAAACAAGATAACAAAAGAATTCATGGTGAATTGGTGTCTTTTGACCAATCAATTGGTCAAAAGACACCAAAAGTAGGAGGACAACCTCGGTTGGGCGGGGGGGGGGGGGATCTCTATACAACCTAATGGCCCCAATGAAGGAAACACAGATTTAAGAAAAAGTTTCACTCCCAACTTTACTCATAGATCTGGGTCTCAGATACACTTTCCAAGAAGAAGACCCATATGCATTAAAGGTATTGAAAGGGGACATCAAATAGGTCAGGTCTAGGGTTAACAGCTTAAGCTCCTTCTGGGTATCCGTGCCTGCTCATATGCACAGGAAAGCATCGATGGGCCATTCATTATCGCTCTGTCTGCAACCAAAACCATCTCAACGCCCACAAACACGGTACTGGCTACACTGCAGGACATCCCCATTGTGGAATAGCTACGGAACCGTTAGAAAGAATGAGGCAGCTTCCTGTGGTCTAAAACGCATAGACTCCCAAGGCGTGCTGAATTATAAAAAGAATAAGTTGCAGAATATAGGTTGCGTTTTATGCTGTTGATGTTAAAAACAAACATGGTACAGGAAGTTCCGCGAGTCCATGTGAGCACGGAAATGCGTAGAAACAGGCCTGGAGGCGATCCACAGGCTGATAAGCGGTGGCCGCTGCAGGAAGGAGAGCGGTGGGCATAGTTCAGGCTTACAAACAAAATTTGGTTTTTTTTTAAAGGGTTGTCCAGCTGACCTGAGGGCCCAGTGAGTGAGGAGGCATTTTCAGGGCAATTAGCAGGGCGTTCAGCTTTCTGGAGAGAGGCGATGTCAGGGCCCTCCACGGTGCTCAAGCTGATTACAGCATCTGCTGGAAGGTGGCAGGAGCTGGGCAGCAGCCCTCTGTCCCTGCTCCCGGGGGAAGGCTACAGCCCGGGGTTTGAGATGGGTCAGCAGGCACGCATCATGCTCTGTGCATGCCACCTGCCTCCCACTCGTGACACCTGCCTGCCGTGGAAGGGACACTTTCTGTACCCACGGCCAGGCAAGGTCCAGCCACATTCCCAGCACATTGCTCACGGTCTCTAGGTGTGCACGGACCTGGGATCGGCTGCATGGGACAGTATGACAATGAGCCTAGGTCACTTCCCCAGCGGCTGCGTAGGGGGCCTCCCATCCGGCAGGGGCGCTAGAGATCCAGAGGGTCCTCTGCAAGAAGGCTCAGCAGCACACAAGGCACCGCTCTCTGCCACCTTCCAGGTTCCACCAAGGGCTGCCAGGAGAGGGTGAGGGGGAAACAGGGTGGACATCCATGTCCCAAAGAGGCCCAGTCAAAGGAAGGGCAGCTTATTAAAAAACTCATTCACTTGGGCAGCCTGGTTTGAGAGGATGAAGGTAGGTTCCTGAAATATGTGCAAAAGTCCATTTTTAATGCACTGAATCACGTTTAGATGTCCTCAAGAAACTTTGCTATTTTAAGGGTCCCTCTGGGAACCCTATTTTGGTAAGGAATGTGATCAATCTTTCACTTGTTTTAAAATTATTATTTTCACAAATCATTTTGTTTATTGGAAAATTTTCTAATTAATATAATTCTCTGGGTAAGGGTTAAGAAGAAAGTAAGGAGGTATTTATAATAATAATAATAATAATAATAATAATAATAAATGAGTCTTAAACCACAGCTGTGGCCGGCATTCTATATGTATGTAGTCATCCACTTTTCCCTCTAACATCCTGGGAGGAGAAAGGTTGGATGTTTCTGGGATGGCACACTGGCAGAGCCCTGGCGTTCAAAAAAAATATCACAGAGAAGCTGTAAAAAGTACGCATGAATAGAACCACCTGAGCAAACATCTCCATGGAGAATGTCACTTAGCTTTACATGCGTAGTTCGGGGCCAGTCTTACTCAGATTAGGAAATGATATGGGGCAGCCTTAAGGAGATTTTCACTTTCCTTTCACTAATCCAACCTCCCAGACCACTTCTCTGAAAGTTGAAATTTCCTACCATCCTTTCCTTTCCCTCCCTCCCTCCCTCCTTCCCTTCCTCTTTTCCTCCTCTCCTCACTTCCTTTCCTTCCCTCCTTCCCTCCCTTTCTGCTCCTCTTCCCTCTTTGCTTTCCTAAGGTATAACTGATACACAATAAACTCAATATACTTCCAATGTAGGATTTGGTAAAATTTGACATATACATACATTCATGAAATCATTGCCACAATTAAGTTACTGAACATACTCATCAACCCCAAAAGTTCCCTTCCATCCCGCTGTACTCCCTTTCTCCCATACCCCCTATTCCCAAATCACCATTGATCTGCTTTCTCCCACTCTACACTCATTTGCATTTCCTAGAATTTTATATAAATACAATCATACAGCATTACTTTTTTTTTGCTCTGGTTTCTTTCACACAGCATAGTCACTCTGAGATCCGTACATGTTGTAGTATATATCGATGGTTCCTTCTTTTGACTGCTAAGTACCATTCCATTGTACAAGTACGCCATGGTTTGTTTCTCCATTCTCTTCTTGGTGGACATGTGGGCTGTTTCCGTCTTTTGACTCGTACAAATAAAGTGGCTATAAACATTCATGTACACATCTTTGTATAGAAATTGTGTGCTTTCCAATCTCTGAGGCAAACATCTAGGAGCAGAATGGCTACATTACATGGTAGGTGTATATTTAACTTTTAAGGAAATCCCCAAACAGTTTTTCTGAGTGATGGGAGCATTTTACAATCCCACCATTAGTGTACAAGAGCATACGATAGGTCCCGTACTTCTCTCACCATGATTCGGTATGATCAGTCTTTTTAAATATATTTATTCTGGGAGTGCCCGGATACTCAGCCTGTTAAGCATCTGCCTTCAACTCAGGTCATGATCCCAGGGGTCCTGGGATCGAGTTCCACATCTGGCTCCCTACTCAGCATGGAGCCTACTTCTCCCTCTCCCTCTGTTCCTCCCCCCTATTCCTGCCCTCTCTCTCTCAAGTAAATAAAATCTTTTTTAAAAATATGCTTATTCTATGGGGTGCATGGGTGGCTCAATGGGTTAAGCCTCCACCTTCAGCTCAGGTCATGATCCCAGGGTCCTTGGATCAAGCCCCGCATCAGGCTCTCTGCTCAGTGGGGAGCTTGCTTCCCCCTCTCCCTCTGCCTGTCTCTCTGCCTACTTGTGATCTCTGTCTGTCAAATAAATAAATAAAATCTTTAAAAAAATAAATAAAAATATGCTTATTCTAATAGGTGTTTAGTGGTAGTTCATGGTGGATTTAATTTACATTTCTCTAATAATTAATGATGTTGACAATCTTTTCACATGCTTATTTGACATCTATATATCTTCTGGGGCACCTGGGTAGCTCAGTGGGTTAAGCCTCTGCCTTCGGCTCAGGTCATGATCCCAGTCTTGGGATCGAGCCCCACATCAGGGAGACTGCTTCTCCCTCTCCAGCTCCCCTGTGCTTGTGTTCCCTCTCTTGCTATCTCTTTCTGTCATACATAAATAAATAAAATCTTAAAAAAAATTTATGACATCTATATATTTCTTTGGAAACATGCTTGTTTAAATCTTTTACCCAACATTTAAAGTAATGGTTTTTTTCTTATTGCTGAGTTTTTAGGTTCTTCACCTATAATTTACAAATTTTTCTCTTTGTGACTTCTCATTCTCTTAATAGTTTCTCTCAAAAAGAAGATTTTTTTTTTTAAATGAAGTCCAATTTACCAACTTTTAGGTTATTCTTTTCAGAGTTGTATCTAAGAATCTTTGTCTACCCAAAACCACAGAGTTCCTCCAACATTTCCTCCTAGAAGTTTTATAGTTTAAAGTTTTGGATTTAGCCCTGTAGCATTTGGGGTTAATTCTTTTAATCTGGCACAAAGATCAAAGTCTGTTTATTGCCTGTGGATGTCTAATTGGTACAGCACCATATGCTGGAAAAAACCTACCATTTCCCCTTTGCATCCTTGTTATAAATCTGGTTTCTATATATGTGTAGGTCCCTTTATGGGTTCTCTATTTTGTTCTCTTTATCTGTTTGTCTAATTTTGTATCAATATCACACTGTTTTGATTACTATAGCTTGATAATAAGTCTTGAAATCACGTAGTGTTAGCCTTCCAAATTTGTTCTTCTTTTTCACGGTTATTTTGGTTATTTTAGGCCCTCTGCATTTCCCCATGAATTTTAGTCAATTTCTACAAGAAAAGCCTGCTGGGATATTGATTGATATTGCATTAAATCTATAGATCCATTCGGAGAGGACTGACATCGTAACGATTGTGATTCTTCTGAACCATGAGTCAACGTGCCCTTCCATGTATTTAGGTCTTCTCTAAGTTCGCACAGTTTTGTGGTTTCAGCGATCAGATTTTCATCTTTTGTCACATTTCTTCCCAAGCACTTAATATTTTCAATTGTAATCATAAGTGGTAGTAAACAGAACTACAGTTTTCTAGTATATATAGATCTTATATCCTGGCAATTTGTGAAGCTTATTAGTAGTGCTAACAGCTTTTTTTTTTTTTTTTTGTAAATTCTGAAGCATTTTCTAAATAGGCAATCATGCTGGTTTTGACTAGACATTGCACCTTTCTTTCAGTACTGGTGATGTTCATTGTACACCTTTATACCACAGCCTTGCTGTTTGCACTGGCCAGAACCGGGATAACGTCGAATGAAAAGGGAGAGGCAGACGCTGTCTTGTCCTTGATCTCAGATGCAAACCACGAAGTCTTTCCCTATTAAGTATGACAACAGCAGAGAATTTTTCATAACAGATTGAGGAAGTTCCTGTCTGTCCCCATTTTGCTGAGACTTTTTCTCAGGAATGGGTGTTGAGTTCTGTCAGATCCTTCTCTGCGAGTGTCAGATGATCGGTGGATTGTTCTTTTCAGGTCGTTAATATGGTGAATTACAGTAATTGATTCCCAAATGTTGCATTCCTGCCATAAAACCTCCATGGACATCGTGAATTTTCCTTTTCACATGTTATGGATTCAATATGCTAAAATTTTGTTTAGGATTTTTGCATCTATATTCACACGGATATTGACCTGTAACTTTCTTGCAGCATCTTTTTCTGGTTTTGGTAACAGGCTGACACTGGTCTCATAGGCTGAGCTGGGAAGTAGTCCCTCTTCTTTGCTTTTCTGGAAGAGTTTGTGTAGAACTGTATTATTTTTTTCCTGAACTATTTGGTAGAATTTATCAATGAGCCTCTCTGGGCCTGGAGTTTTCTTTGTGAGAAATTGTTCAACTACAAATTCAATTTCTTACTAGACATAGGACTATTCAGGTATTTTATTTCTTCTTCAGCAATTTGTCTTTCAAGGAATATAGCCACTTTCTCTAAGTCAGCAGTTGGTCCGTAGCCTTTACCCTAAAAGTGTTTTTAAAAAAAAATTTTTTTAATTGAAAAGAAAATATGTGACATACACCATGTGTGGTCTTCAAAGCCTAATTTAAGCCTAATTTTTTTTTTTTTTTTTTTTTTTACTATCTGGCTCTTTATGGAAAAAGCTTATTGGCCTCTAATCTAAATTTTTATTACTGGCATTAAGTTGTTCATATTTTCCCTTATTATCCTTGAAAATAGCTGGAGAATCTCCAATGGCACATGGTTCCTTTTTTTTTTTTTTTTAATATTAGTAAGTTGTGTTTTTCCCCTAATCAGTCTAGCTAGTGGTTTAGCCATTTTATCAATCTTCTCAAAGAACTGGCATTTGGTTTCATTAATTTTCTCTGTTTCTTCTCACCTTTATTGTTTCCTTTCTTCTATATCTTTTGTGCTTAATTAGCTCTTCTTTTCCTAGTTTCTTAATGTGGAAACTGAAGTCATTGATTTGAGACATTTGTTTCCAATACAAGGGTTTAAAAGTTCCCCATAAAACTGCCTTAGTGACATCGCACAGATACTGATATGCTGTATTTCTTCAATCCAAAATGTTTACCAATTTTCCACGTGATTTACCTGATACATCAGAAGTATGACAGTGTGTGTTGTTCTGAAGTATGTTGGACTCTTCAAAAGTATGTTGTTTTCAAATATGTAGAGATTTTCTATTATCGATTTCTAATTCAATTCTGTTTGGTCCCAGGGTCTACTCTCCGCCATGTGAATACTTTTAAACTCATCGAGACTTGTTTCATGGGCCAGAATGTGGTCTATTTTGTTAAATGTTCCATATGCTCTTGAAAAGAATATGAATTAGGTTGTTGTGTGTAATGTTCTATAAATGTCGATGAGGTCAATTTGGTTCAAGTGTTGTTCAAATCTTTTATGCTCTTGCTGACTGCCCGTCGGCACGTTCCATCAGTGACTGAGACAGGAGTGCTAAAAATCTCTGACTGTTGCCGGACTGTCTGCTCCTCTCCCAGTGTGTGCTTCCTGTATTTTTTTTAAAGATTTTATTTATTTATTTGACAGAGAGAGATCACAAGTAGGCAGAAAGGCAGGCAGAGAGAGAGGAGGAAGCAGGCTCCCTGCCGAGCAGAGAGCCTGATGTGGGGCTTGATCCTAGGACGCTAGGATCATGATCTGAGCCAAAGGCAGAGGCTTTAATCCACTGAGCCACCCAGGCGCCTCATGCTTCCTGTACTTTGAATCTCTGTTTTTAGATGCATAAAAGTTCAGGACTTCTATCTCCTCTCGATACACTGATGAATGGATCCCTTTGTCATTACCAAATGGCCCTCTTTGTGTCTGGTAATAGTCTTCGCTCTAAAAGCTACATTGTCATTATTCATAAAGCCATTCCAACTTTCTTTTGATTCGTATAACCATGATGTATTCTTTTCTTAAGAGAGCTGTAACAAAATACTAGGAAATGAGTAGCTTAAAACAACCGATATTTGCTATCTCACACTTCTGGAGGCTAGATGTTCAAAATCAAGACGTCCGCAGGGCCATGCTCCCTCTGAAGGCTCCAGAAAAGAACACTTCCTTGCCTCTTCCAGCTTCTCTTAGCTGCCAACAATCCTTGGTGTGCCTCTGCCTCTACTGTCCCATGTCCATCTTACTGCGTGTGTCTGTGTCTCTTTGTCTCCTCCTCCTTTTTTTTTTTCCCCTCTCTTCTTTTTATAGGACCACAGCCATATTGGACTTAGCACTCACATTAATCCAGAATGTTCTCTTCTTACCTAGTTACATCTGCGAAGACCCTATTTCCACACAAGGTCACATTCTGAGTGGGCATGATTTTGGAGGGACACTACTCAACCCAGTATAGTCTGCTGTCTAGACCCCCGAAATTCACATTCATACCACACGCAAAATATATTCACTTCATCTCAACATCCTCCAAAGTCGTAACCCGTCTCAGCATTAACTTTATTTTTATTTAATGTTTCAAGTTTGTAAATTCTAGTTAGTTAACATACGCTGCAATATTAGTTTCAGGAATAGAATTTAGTGATTTATCACTTAACATTCAACACCCAGGGCTCATCACAAGTGCCCACCTTAATCCCCATCACCCATCTAGCCTATCCCCCCACCCACAGCATTAACTTCGAATTCAAAACCGTATCTAAATATCATCACTTCCAAAATGTTCCAAATTTCATTATATAAAGCATCTAAATTAGATACGGGTGAGATTGTGGGTATGGTACATCCTGGGAAAATTCCTGGCCCTGTGTGGGCATGCGATACTTGAAAATAAGTTACCCACTTCTGAAGCACAATTGTGGGCAGACATAAGATAGACATTTCCATTCCAGAGGGGGAGAGAAGGAGGAAGAGAAGGAGAGAGAGAGAGAGAGGAGCAGAAGAGGCAGGGGGAAGGAGGGAGAGGGAGTGAGGGAGAACGAAAGAGAGAAATTGAAGGAATGAAGGAGCTGATGGTCTGAACATGTGTGCAACCCACCAGGGAAAGTTCTACCGGGTTTCAGAGTCTGAGACTAATTCTTTGAAGCTTGATCCATCTTCTGGGCCCACCGCGGCTGAGCCAGTTCCTAGCTCTCTGGGCTGGCAGAGGTGCCATCAACCCCTGCCTCTGAGTCCACGGAGACCCGAAGAGCCCCTCCCTTGGGTCTGCCTCTCTGCCCTCTCCATCTGTAGCTCAATCCTCAGAACCCTTCTTCCATTTTATTGAAAAGGAGGGCAAGTTTGTAGCTGAGTGGTTCCATCAGCCCTTTCCTGCTCCTAGAATCCCAGAAATCGGACAGCCTTCGCCTTTTCACCCTGCTTTTGTCCCCTTCTGTCCAAACTGCAAGTGTTTTTGCTGATATCACGCTCTCAGAAACCCTGTTGGTCTTCCGTGTCTGTCTTGGGGAGCCACACCACTGCACGGGAAGAATTTCTACAGATCCTTCCTTGACAACCCATCTCTATTCCTGGCATCTGCCGAGGTGATTGACTGAACCCATGACTCACACAGCGAATCCCTTCAGCAAAGGTCTGTGCGGCCACCCCTCTGCCCTTGTTCCCAGAACACACTATGGATAGCCAGATAATTTCCCCAGGCATCAAGTTCTGCTTCTTTTTGCTTAAAAGTTCCTCCCCCAATTTGTTTTTTATTTTCCTCCTCTCATTTTACTCTTAGCAACGGGGAGAAACCAGGCCACACTTTCCACACTTTGCGCACAGTCTCCTCAACTAAACATTCAGGTTCAATGCTTCTATGTTCTACTTTCTACCAAGCCTTGGGACGCAATTCAGCCAAGCTTTCTGCCGCTTCACAACAACGACTGGTTTTCCTCTGACATCCAGTAACATGTCTGTTCTGAGGCCTCTCCAGGAGCGCCTGAACGCTGGTGTCTACCGACGTCCTGTTCGCGATGATATATGCATTGTCCGTGACAGACGCTTCCTTCACCATGGCCTTCACGTCCCTGTAAGCCTTCACCAGAATCACCTTAAACATCCGAATATTTACCAACAATCTCTTCAAGGCAATCTAAGTTTGTTTTTATTTTATTTTATTTTATTTTTTTTAATCACGCACTTCCAAATTCTTGGCAGTCCTACTCATAATCTAATCCCAAAGCCACTTCCAAATTCTTAGTGATAACAATACTTGGATTCTTCACCAAGTATCTGTTACTTTCTTAGGACAGTACCCCCGTACCAAAGTATCTGTTACTTTCTTAGGACTTCTGTAACTAATTACCAGAAACTGGGTGGATTAAAACAATAGAAACGTGTTTCCTCGCAGTCCTGGAGTCCAGAAGTTTGAGGTCAAGGTGGTGGCAGGGCTGTGCTCCCCACTCTGAGGTTCTAGGAGAGAAGCTCTTGTCTCTTCCTAGCTTCTGCGGGCTGTCGCCAAGCTTCGGCATGCCTTGGCTTACAGCACCATCATTCGAGTCTCTGTTGTCCCGTGTCTTCTTTCCCAGAAGCACCCCTGTTTCTGCGTCTCCTCTCCTCATCTTGTGAGGACACCCGTCAAACTGGGTTTAGGAGTCACCCTCCCCCAGCAAGCTCTCATTGTCACTAATGACATTTGCAAAGACTCCATTTGCATATTAGATGCATAAGATTCTGGGTGGTTGTGAATTTGGGGGAGGCGGCCATTCTTCAAGCCAATACACACGGCATACCTTTCTAATCTTTTCCTTGGACTCAGTTTATGTTTTTACATTGGCATGTGTTCTTCTAGGCAGCAGATAGGTCTCGCTCGATGAATGACTTATTACGCCCTATTATTAAGACAAGACCCTTCCGTATGCTGGAGCCATTGCCCTGCGAATCTTGAGGTCTTCCCGTGTGGCTGATAGAATCAGGCACTATTCTCAGCCCTCGGCGAGTGCCAGGCAATATTGCCTCTAATCCTTTCAGCTGGCTCTGCCCCCAGCCTCTAGTAGCTTCTTCACATCCGTAAGCTGACCAGTACTCGGGGGACTACTCCAGAGGGACCTTCCGGAGGTGTCGAGTTTTTTCTCCATGTAGCTCTCTATTCACCAAGATTCATGGGATCCCCAGCCATGCCAGTTTTCTGAGGCTCTCAGCTCTGTGTCCTCAACTCAAGGAGTCCCCTGGCTCTACTCCCCTCCCCATGCTCTGGACATGGCCTGAAAATTCCCTCATGACAGTCAACTAGGGCGACTGAGAACTCACATCATTTGTCTCTCATTTCTTAAGGACCACTATCGATACTTCATCGTTTGGTGTCCAGTACCCTGCAAATTTGTGGGTTTTTTTTTTTCAAAAATATATGTAATTTTTTACTCTACTTCTTAAATACATCTTGTCCCTTTTGTCTTATCCTTTTGTCAGTCTAGAGCCCAAGTCGGGCGCCTGTTACACCACCTTGATCAGGAGGAGAAATCCCCCAGCTGACTTTTCTTGGATTGGAAAATAAGTTTCCAATTTTGTAATTACAGCTAAGATGAAAATGTGTCAGGTGGGTAATACTGTCAGATTCACATCGAGATGACTAATAACTCTTTCCTAGGAAAACAGCATTCCTGGGTGAGTCCACGAAGGACATCAGGAGGTGGCACAGTAATGTGGGTCAAAAGTCTGAACACCAGGGTCCAAGTCTTGGTTCTGTCCCCTGTAAGCATGTGACCTTGAGCGGGTTTCCTCCTCTGTGCACCTCAGCATCCTTGTGTGTAAAATGTGGCTAAATCTGGACTCCTGGGGGGATTTCACGTGCTATCCGATATCAGTACACCCAGCACAGTGCCAGGCGTGTAGCAACTAGCACTCAATTCTCAATTAAATGTTAGCTATTATTGGTACTTCTACTTCACAGTCTTGCCCAGAGACTACAGGTGTGAGCAATGGAGGAGAAATTCTCTAAAAATACAGCTTTGGAATTCTCAATGGACAGACACTTTTCAGTTTATAAAGAGAGAATGAAATCATGTTAGATTTCCAGTGGATCCATCATCAGACTGGGTTCACCAGGGGATAGAAGGAGGGGATTTGCCACAAGGTGGCATGCATTGTAAGTTTGGGGATTGGCTTAGCGCCATTTACACACATGGTGCCCGACAGGCTGCCTGTCTTTAATACAAATTTATTTTTCAGGGGGCACATTTTATAGTTAATCACAGTAAATTACTCTTTCTAGTTATCCAGTGCTTTCCTAAATTCAGACAAGCGTTCAATACTAACTACCTATAACCCAGACCTATTAGTATGATTGACTATTGAGGACAAAAACCAGTAGCTCTGGGGGTCTCCATGATAGAGGAATTTTCATGTAATCTTTTTTTTTTTTCTTTAAAGACTTTATTTGTTGAATACAGAGAGTGAGAGCGAGCACAAGTAGGGGGAGCAGCAGAGGGAGAAGGAGAAGCAGATTCCCGATGAGCAGAGAGCCTGATGCAGGGCTTGATCCCAGGACCCTGGGATCATGGCCGGAGCCGAAGGCAGATGCTCGACTGACTGAGCTACCCAGGCGCCCCTTCACGTTATCTTTTAAACTGCCCCATGTATCTGTGGCTTTCACAGAGAGGACCCGCTTTAGAATAACACCAGCAAAATCAAGTTGCTCTTAGAATCTCACGGTGCAGCTGGGCTCCTTACAATATCAATGCTTAGCAATTTTACCCACTACATTAAGGCCTTCGTGTTGGTGCTATGGACCTGGTAAGATGACTCATCTCCGGAAATCCGGTAACATGTCACCAACTCTCATACTTAGATCCCCATTTTATTCTATTTGGCTTTTTATAATCCATTTTCAGGCTCCCATCATACCTCCTCTTTGAGCTGCAAATTTTGGCCTCCAGCCCCAAGAGGTAAACTTCCGAGATTACCTCCAATTCTTCTGGGCTCCAAATGAATAATCTATCACTGGGACTTTTTTGCCCCATGAGAATCAGGTCAAAAACATTTTCTTTTCTTTTTTTTTTTTTTTTTTGGTTAAAATTATCTTTATGGCTCTGACTCACATTCATCACTGGTCATTCCAGTCCAAGAACTTGGATTCTGGAAAGCAGGAAGAGCTCTCAGTGCTGATCTTCCCAGACTCAGTTTGCTCTGGGCACCTGCACAGTAAAGCCAAGCTGGGGTTTTAAGTCCTATGGACAGATGCAAGAATGCAACGGTAGCTTCTCTTATAAATCTTGCATTCTGCTCCTGCCCGACTCTGGGGTTTCGGCTGGTCGCTCCCGACCTCGTGGCAGTTGATATGGCAACCATTCGGACACTGGAGTAACTGTCGGATGCCTCGGATAACATGACACTTCTTTCATCTTAGGGCTCAAATAATTAAGATCTTTCTATATGTGTAATTGCTTCCAAGCCATTCAGTCACTTGCTGTGTGGCCTTGAGCAAGTAATTTACCCTCTCGTGTGTCTCTGTGGGAAATGCCCTGCATCTGTGAAGTAAGGAGAATTTTACTGACCTCTCTCATTGGGATTCGGGCTGGATTAATTTGTTGCTGTATTTAAAGGGCAGTTAATTCTAATCCCCGCTTGAAAGCAGAACGTGTGAATGTTCTGTTCTCACGCTGTCCAGGATGCCCCAAAGGAGTCAGCGTTAGAAGGAAAACAATCAAGAGGAAACAATCGTAAGAAAAGGAGAACGACGAAAGTGACAGCCACGGGTGGCTTTGTGGCCCTTCCTCTGTTCTCTCAAGCGCTACTTCCTCCACCCGAGAGGGGGTCCTGATGAGACCTACCCCTTGTTGACAAGCACATTTTCTTGTGCTCACCTTGGACCAAAACAATAAAAATCATCTTCGTGTGCCTCTGATCTTCTCTAGTGCTGCGTAACAATGATAAACAAGACTTAGGAGTGACATTGGCAGTTTTCCCGTGAATTGGGGCCATATGAAGAGGCTGGCAGTGGGTCAGAGGGAATGACCAGTTCAAGTTCAGTCTGTGCCCCCAGAAAGTTCAGGTTACCGTGCAAACTGATTTTCCCAGTACTATCTAAGGCTAATAACAACAAGAAAAAAAACCCATTCGTGAGACAGTTCGGGAAATGGGTCATGTTGAGAACTTTCGATTTCTATTTCTAGCCTTTGTGGCTGAAAGTCTTTTAAAAAGCAGTCATTTCGGGGCGCCTGGGTGGTCAGTGGGTTAAAGTCTCTGCTTTCAGCTCAGGTCATGATCCCAGGGTCCTGGGATCGAGCCCCACATTGGGTTCTCTCCTCAGCAGGGAGCCTGCTTCCCTTCCTCTCTCTCTCTGCCTGCCTCTCTGCCTACTTGTGATCTCTGTCTGTCAAATAAATAAATAAAATCTTAAAAAAAAAAAAAAAGCAGTCATTTCACTGGGAATGAGCACAGTCTCCAGCAATGGACAGGTGTGCCTTCCCGCATGGATGGAGAAGATCTGGGGAGCTCACACTCTGAACACAAGTGTGCACAACATCAGACCAAGGACAGGGGAAGTACAGAGAGACATTCAGGAGAGATGTGACAGAAAGAGCCCCAGGAGTCTGGGTGGCAGGCTCTCATCAGGGAAGTGACTTGGGACAAGTGACTTGATGTCTGTGATCCCTACAGAAACTTTTTGCTCTGATGGTCTTTCAGCTGTGACCCCGGAAAAATCTTAGAAGCTGTTCAGGATTTTTAGCAAATCCATGCTTTTCACTTATTTTCTTACTGTTTCTTGCTCTCAAAAGCAGTGTTCAAGAAAACAACAAAAGCAATGTAGCTAATTAAGAGTTTCTATTTATTTGGGCTCTAATTAAATGAAGGATTTTATTGCCTATCATTGCTTGTACTACTTGATAAACGTCCATGTCTTACAGTAATACGAAAGCTTTAAGACAAATGTGTTTTTAGGAATAAGCCTTGCAAGTGACAGCACTCCAAGCAGGAAGGGTCGTAAGCAGACCCCGCGTCTGTCTAGCACTCAGTATGCATTATGTCATCTGGTTCTCCCAGCGATCCTGTGAGGTTCGGAGGCCCTGTATTAACAACACTTTACAGATGAAACAACAGGGCTCGGAGTGATTAACAGACTCTTCCAAGACCACAGAGGTAATAAGTGACAGAACTGAGATGCAAAGCCAGAGGTTGTTTGACCTTAAGGCCTGGAGCCCTCTAAAGCCATCCATCCATCCAGCTCATCTAGCTAATGAACACAGAAGGAGCAGCACAGCGTCGTGGCGTGAAGAGGAGCCCGAGGTCAGATGTGTGCTGAAGTCCCAGCTCCGCTTCTTAAAGGCCGTGCAAGTGACGTCAACGATCTGAGCTGCTGTTGGCTCATTTGAAAAATGGGGGGTAGGATCCATACCTCCCAGGGTTGGTGTAGGAATGGAATTACATGAGCTGATGTATTTAAGACTTGGTACTGCATCTGGCCCATAGAAGAAATTCAGTATAATTTGCCCATTATTATTATCATTATTATTATTGCTATCATGATGAAAGAAAAAGCTTCTGGATTTTGTCACATCCGGCTTTCTTTTTTTTTTTTTTTTAAGATTTTATTTATTCATTTAACAGAGACGACAAGTAGGCAGAGAGGCAGGCAGAGAGAGAGAAGGAAGCAGGCTCCCCACTGAGCAGAGAGCCCGATGTGGGGTTCAATCCCAGGACCCCGAGATCATGACCTGAGCCGAAGGCAGAGGCTTTAACCCACTGAGCCACCCAGGCGCCCTGTCACATCCAGCTTTCAATTCCCAGTCTTTGCAGCTACTCTTTCCAACTTCTTTTGGAAGAAGGAATGGCGATTCTTCTACTGAGTTTGACTCTGAAGGGTAAAAAGTAAATACTGCTTCCTTCCCACCCAAATGACCTGCTTTGGCTAAGGATTTCTATCAGAGAGGGTCGACAGCACAGCCAGTCCCCAGCTGCTCACACTAGTGTGGTCAGGAAATCGGCATGAATAATCCTACGCAGGTAATCCAAAAGTGATTTACATTGGTTCTGCCTTAAAATATGGATGTCACATCTTCTGGAAGTAATTTTATTTTCTTTTATTTTTTAAAGATTTTATTAATTTATTTGACAGAGATCACAAGGAGGCAGAGAGGGAGACGGGGTTTGGGGGGGGGAGGCTCCCTGCTGAGCAGAGAGCCCGATGCGGGGCTTGATTCCAGGACTCTGGGATCATGACCTGAGCTGAAGGCAGAGGCTCTAACCCACTGAGCCACTCAGGCACCCCTCTTCTGAAGTAACTTTAAACAAAAGAGAAAAATCACTCTAAGCATTGAGCTGTCCCACTCTCTCTCTTCTCTAATCACTGTCCTCTCTTTTCTACTGTGGATTGCTACCAAAACCCGAGTTCACCTCTCCCAGGAAGCATCCTCCCTTCCAAGGCAGAGAAGAATGTAGGGCTTCAGGACAAATGCTTTCAACAAGTGGACAAACAGTAAATGAAATCACATTTATGTTAATCAGACTGGATTGAAAAATCCGGAAAATTATAAAGCCTTATTTTCAAGGCTTAGTTGGAATAATGAACCACCAAATGCTGTATTACGCTTTTTAGTTTCCAAAGTGATTTTTCCATGACATTCCATGGAGCTCACCAGTCTGATAAGTTGGTCTAGGATCATGCAGCTGGGGAGCGGCAAAGGGACGTGTGGATCCATGTCCTCCACCTCCAAATGTGTGGTCCCTCCTCCATGCTTCACTCTGCGTGGTATGGACAATACAGCCCTGCATACCTCAGGTGTAGATATAAAGATCTATGGAAATACCACTGATTTCCAGAAGTTGGGAGAACAGTTGACTGGATGCCCTTCCATCTGGGTATGTCATTACCTCATTCCCTTGCGCTATTAATTTTACTCTCATTTTGAAATGGGAGAGAAGAGAGTCATAAGAATTAACTACACCCATAAGTCCTCTTCATCTCTTGGATCCCATTCTTTATCTTGTTTTTTAGAGATTTTATTTATTTTATTGTAGAGAGGTAGTGAGAGAGAGAGAGAGAGAGAGAGAATGGAGGGGCAGAGGGAGAGGGAGAGAATGTCAAGCAGACTCTACACTGAGCTCAGAGTCACATGTGGGACTTGATCTTCGACATCATGACCTGAGCTGAAAGAGGTGGACACTTAACTAAGTGAGCCATCAACCAGGCACCCCAACCCCATTCTTTACATGTCAGGAATCTGCATATTTCTGATTTTAGGCTGTACAACTAAGTTAAAAGTTGACTGATCATTGTGTAGGGCTGTCCTCCTGTAACTTCTCCAAATTTGTTGTGCACAAGAAGGGACTCTACACTCAACAAGGAATTACTGCAGAGTCCAGATGGGCTATTGACTTTTCTCGGAATCAGAACCATGATTTGAGTCACGTGACTCTGGGGAACTCTTTAGTGTTACTGTTCCGCTACAAATCCAGAGGGGAGGGGGGCTCTGTGCTTTCTTGGAAGGCAGGTCCAAGGTTGGAGGTGGCAGAAGCAGGTTCTTCAGATCAGCGCTTAAATGCGGGCTAGATCCAGACATTGATCATTACTCTTATGAGAAAGCAAAGGTCAGGTTGTCATGGGCTAGAGACCACAGGAGGTCTTTGGAAATAAAACTTGTCACCTAGATCTTGCATGTCTCTGGTTTTCGAGTTCTGCCAGCCGATGTGCAAAACCTCTGATCTTAATGAAGAAACTACACACAATAATACACACTTGCTTTGGGGATGGCAAAAAAAAAAAAAAAAGTATTACCTACAGTGATAAACATCAGCTTATTTATCACTGTTTTGTACCACGCTGCCTAAAAAAGAAAAACCCCAGGGCTCCGTGAGTAGAGTACAGTATATGATTTCTTTGAAACTTCATTACGTGTAGATTAACCCCTGCAAAATGCTTCTATCACATGGAATTACTGGAAAGAGGTGAAAACAACAAGAAAGCAAATCCATGGATTTCAGAGTGAAAATCCCCCAGGCTTACTTTCTTCTCTGTTGGATCTGTCCACAGGAACATCTTATATTAGAGGATTTTAAATTCTACAACCCTTTTCTGCTTTCTTCATCAGAGAAGGTTTTACATTAAGAGTTTTACATGCTTAGACCAGAT
This sequence comes from Enhydra lutris kenyoni, assembly GCF_002288905.1. Lineage (NCBI taxonomy): Eukaryota > Metazoa > Chordata > Mammalia > Carnivora > Mustelidae > Enhydra > Enhydra lutris. The sequence continues at coordinate 9,635,497 of NW_019154145.1, read as the reverse complement.
AAGAAATACAATAGAGGGTGATGGGCTGTCCCTTTGACTGGCTGGTGTTTCTTCTCTCTGGGCACAGAGTCCTTTAATCACTGAGTAGACACTCACCGAGTCTGTGGTCTGCCTGGGCAAGGCAGAAAAAAGAGGTGAAAGTCACCAGGGACTCAGTGCCCCAAGAAGGTCACAATCTATGGGGGATAGCTGGGGGGAGGGCTGACCATGTTGAAGATCAATAACAATGAACTGGTCATGAAAGAAGTAAGTACAATGAGTTAGTGGATTTCAGAGAAGAGAAACTCAGTAGCTCTGATGAGAGGTGGCAATGACTATTTGTTCTGGACCTTAAATGAGAAGCAGGAGATCACCAGAAGAAAAAAAGAGTGTTTCAGGCCCAGAGAACCACTTCAGCAAAGGTGGGGAGGCATGAAAAAATTCACGTTTGGGGAATGCAGGCTTGTGCGTGCGGCTTGAGTCATGCATTCATGGGACACACATGAGAGCTACTGGCGGAGGTCTTTAACGTAGAAGACCCCGCCGTCCGCGTGTGAAATTCATCAACACTGGGGCTCGTGTATCTCACTACTCCTTACGATCGCACGCTGCTCTGTAACCAAGCGATCGTTTTTAGCTGTGCTTGCGAGTGATGCTTTGGCATGAAACTGTTCCCCCAACTTTTTTTCCCAGACTTCAATCCACAGGAAAGCCTCCTCCATGTCCCTTAACACCCCGTGTGCACAATTAAATTTCCTTCGGAATGCTTCCAGTGAGCAAGTCATGCCTTGGAGGAATGTTCTTTATGCTCCCATCAAACCCGAGGTGGGTCTGTTCACCATCTAAATCTCTTGTCATTTAGAAATTTAGTAACCCAAATAGCATATCATTTCATCCATAAATCTTACGCACATACACAACCTGACATGCCCAACAGTCCTCTGCGTGCCCAGCCGGAGCGTCACCGTGTTCCGACTTTGCTCCAAGGACCTTCGGAGACAATTTTTAACTTTTCAGCTTCATGTTCTACCTGGAGCTATGCTATATTAATTTCGAAGACATAAAATAAAAGGACGCCTATAAAAAAATTATTCCTTTTCAAGTGTGTACCATATTCTGGAAGTGGCTCGAAAAAATACATACAAGCAGCCACACGATCTAATCTCTATTATGTGCACACATGGTTTCTGTACTCAAAGTGCTTGTTATTCTCACTCCACAGAAGCCCAGAAAATCAATGGAACAAGAGGCCTCGTCGATTCCATTGAACTTTGCAAACTACCCCACTGTCATAATAATACGCGCCGCAACGCCTGCCCAACCTGCTTACATAATGCAGCTCTTATCACACGAGATTTATCAGCAGCCACATTTTTCTTAGTAGGCTGGAGCCCAGTGAAGTCAATGGTGAGAGAGACCTATTAATCACAGCTGAACTTGGCGTGCTATCTGTGATACCTTGTAAAAGGGAGGGTGATAAAAAGATGCGTAGTGATACTCACTGTCAGAAATGCTTACGGAATGATGTGTTCATATCAGATGGCTTTGCAAGTTGGATCGGCATTAAATATTCCACAAGTGGCGTTTAGAAGAGAATAACAATGCTACAAATCTGGGAAGGAACAGCTCTAGGCTTCTGCCAGTCCCCAGTTATTTTCGACCTGGCGACAGGGAGTTTAAGGCTTAAGAGAGGCTGCCAAGGCACCTGTTCTAAACTGCAAATTCAGGAAGTTCTGACACCCAGACAAAAATCTGTACCCCCCCACCGCACCCCCAATCCCACCCTGTCTAGAAATGCAACTCCCGTGACAGCTCCTGCTTTGGCATGCTGCAAACAACTTATAAATAATGTCGGCATGCTACTCATTTACTTCTTTAATGCACAGAAATGTTCCGAGCTTGTTCCTTCCACTTGTCAGACTGTTGCTTGTGTATCTCCTCACAACAGTCTTACCTGCCAGGTCGATAACTATATATATATAAGTATCAGGAGGGCAGCCCCCCCTCGGTCAGCACTTCGCCAGCATTTTGGGTTTTGAAAGGTTCAATGAGGGTTCTAACATACTGATGCTCGAACTTGTTTACGGAAGGCTCACCTAAGGAGTACCAGGTTGAGTGATAGCTGAATCTCAACAGCTTTGTCTCGAAGGAACAGTCAAAAGGGGGATGGAGGGGTGCCTGGGTGGCTCCGTGGGTTGAGCCTCTGCCTTCGGCTCAGGTCATGGTCCCAGGGTCCTGGGATTGAGTCCCGCATCGGGCTCTCTGCTCAGCGGGGAGTCTGCTTACCCCGCCGCCCGCCTGTCTCTCTGTCTATCTCTGTCTGTCAAATAAATAAATAAAATCTTTAAAAAAAGAGGGGGGATGGACAGTCAAGTGTCTTCTGCTAGTACCGCTCACCTGGGCTGAAACCAGTGCCTGACACTCAGCAGGGACTCACTAATTCCCTAAAGAAAGAGGGGAAGGAAGGAAAACAATTCTGGATGGGACACTGATTTAAAAATAGAAAAGACCATCTGTCCAGACCATTGGAATAGCTGAAATGACAGAGCCCTCTCTGGTCCCAAAAGACAGGGTGGGCAGAATAAGGACCCTCCAAAGATATCCTCGTCTTGATCTCTGGACCCTGTGAACATGTTACTTATTATTTAATGCTATAAATCAGCCACTCAGCACCAACCATGTGCAGAGGGGACTTTGCGGGTATGATCAAGTTAAGGATTTTGAGGAGGGAGAATACCCTGGATTATCTAACTGAGCCCAGTGGCATCACAAGGGTCCTTACAGAGGACAGAGGGAGCAGAAGACTCAGAGTCAGAGAAGGAGAGGTGCAGGCAGAGAAAGGGGAGAGACAGGAGGAGGGCTGCAGGTGTGGCAGCCTCGGCTTTGAAGCTGGAGGAGGGGTCACAGTCTAAAGGATCCAGACACTGGAAGAGGCAATGGGGTAATTCTCCCTTAGAGCCTCCAGAAGGAATTCTGGTCTCCAGAACTGTAAGAGATTACCTTTGCATTACTTAGGCCACTAGGTTTATCAGCAATAACAGGAATGAGATTTCTATTTTCCCTGCCAGGGGCTTATGGAGCCGTTTTTGTGATTACACGAAATTGTTTTTTTTTTTTTTTTTTTTTTTTTTTTTTACTTACTTTTCTCCTTGTATGGAACTGTTTTTGTACATTTCAGAAGGTTCCTTGAGTTTCATAATGCAGCTCATCACAATAAAATTTCCGTCTTTGGTTTGTTTCTTGCCAATCTAAAGTGTAGATTCTAAGATTCAGAAACTGTACTTCTGACATTTCTTACACAATGTTAAACAACAACTATCTATCACTGACAGCTTTGTTTTGACTTCATTTTTTAGCACACCTAGAAAGCATGTTTCCTTAAACATATACCTTTGTGTAATGTGGATACCCACATATCATCTGCAAGGACCTATTTTTTTTTAAGGATTTTATTTACTTACTGAGAGAGAGTGAGAGAGTGAGAGAGAGCACAGAGGGAGAGGAAGAAGCAGACTCCGTGCTGAGCCGAGAGCCCGACATGGGACTTGGTCCCAGGACCCTGAGATCATGACCTGACCTGAAGGCAGATGCTTAACCGATTGAGCTACCAGGTGCCCTACTGGTAAAGACTTATTATTTAATATTATAAATCAGTCATTCAGCACTAACCATGTGCCAGACACTGCCCTATGGGCAGAAAATGCAACAATTAATGAACTATAGAGATGTGCATTTACACAGGTGAGCATTGGATACAAAAAAGGACCAAGGGAGTCAAAGAAATTCCTGCAGCCTATTGAATTGCCAAGACATGGAAGACTGGATTTCATTGGGAAGACTTCCACAAAGAAGAGAAAACTTCATCTGGGCCCTCATTGATACAGATTTTTCTCAAGTTCAGGAAAACATCATGAGGCAGCTGTGGTCCCTTAAGTACAAGGTATGTTTTAGAAATGACTTGAGATGGTTAAAACACTGTGCGTGTGTATGTGTGTGTGTGTGTGTGTGTGTTGAGAGTGGGAGTCGGCAAAACAGTGCAACACATAAGAAAAGAGATGAAACATACAAGAAACATACAAGAAAGGAGAGGGTGAATTTTTGTTCTTAGTCCTAAAAGTCACCGTAAAGAATGTAGACGTACCTTTGAACGGAAGGAAATTAAAAATTAGGGAATGCTGAGAGCACACGGTCGTTCAGATTTGTGTGAACTGAGACCCTGATCTTTGATCTTTCCAAGTACTGTGGGGTTGGCCAGGGACAGCAGTTCGGTTCGGAATTGAGAAGAGAAGCATCGGTCACCTTCTGCATCACCAAGATCTCTCTTGCCAGCAGCGGGCACGTGCGGGTCCGGCTCGCCCCAAGCTGGCCGCTGGATAATACGCAGCTTCTGCTCTCAGTGAAATCCACTGTACTCATGGTTATTCTTAGCGCTGGTAGAGAGCTGCAAACCTGGAAGATAGCTTCCGAGATGACTGTTGACTCAGCCTTGGCTGTTTTATCAGTGTATGTTTTGTTGGTTTTGTTTTCAAATAGAATTGAAAGAAAAAGAAGCTTCCTTGGTGTTCCTTGGGATCCCTTGCTAATTCCTAAATCATACTGCCAAAATGCTTCTGATGAAGAGCAGAGGAAGCAAAGAGGAAAGAGGCGGGAAATCACCGTGAGAGTGTCTAAGTTTTCTTTACTTCTCTTTTTAAATATTTATTTATGTATTAAATTTAAGTTTAAAATTTGGGTATTACACCATATGGTGTAATATTGGTTTCTGAAGTAGAATTCAGTGATTCATCACTTACATACATTTGGGCTTCTGACAACAAGTGCCCTCCTTAATCCCCACCCCCTATCCAGCCCATCCCCCCACCGGTCTCCCTCCATCAACCCTGAGTTTGTCCTCTATCCTTAAGTCTCTTATGCCTTGTTCCCACCCTCTCCTTTTTTCCCCTAACTTTTCATGTCACCTGTTTAATACCCAGCCGCAGGACAGGAATGAGTTAGGTTAACCACATGGAATAGTCATTTTTATAAGTGGCAATGGTCAAGTCTTAGCAGTGACCTGGTTTAACCTGTCCTTCTCCTCCACTCCCTCACTTCCCCCTGGAGATGAGCCTCCCCTGGACACACCCAGGCCCAGCGTCATCTCAGAGTGAGGGCACCACAGCAGAGAGAGCATTAGGTGGTGGGGTCCAGGCACAGGCCCCCAGGGGCGCTCTCCCCAGTGCAGCCTGAGGAGCAGCAGCTCACTCCAGCTGCTGCTGGAAATGCCATTCTGGGTGGCGTGGCCATGACCAGTAACGGCACCTTCAGAAAGAACGACGGGGGCCAGTTCATGTGCAGAATGTGCGTTCCAAATGTGAGCCCTCTTGGAGATGCTTGGGAACCTCAACACTATCACGTGAGGAAGATTTTTTTTTTTTCCTTATGATGCAGGAAATAACATTTTGGAACGTGATAAATGCTGTACTTCTAAAATTTTATTTCTTAAATGCCCAATTTCTATGGGGAATTTTCAAGCTGGAAATAAACACAGTGAAGGTCAGTTAACACAGATCTCGTTTCCGTTCTGTTTTGCTTATATGTACGTGTGTGTGTACATGCGTGTCTATGTATATATGCATATATGCATAAACACATACACACACACACACATATTTGCTCCCCTTCTCATTATCTAAGTTTGCAAAGCTTGCCAAAGGCACTACTCTTGAAAAGTGGCATAGATAGGTAGACCACCCACGGAAAGGGTGAATGTGTCTGTTACTAAGTTACCAAAATGACAAGAGTATTGGGGGGGGTATCTTATGATGGGCTGTTAAAATATAATAAGAATGAAAGTAAACTATTTTTTACTCCCAGAGCTATCTTATCTTAATTAAAAAGTGTGGAACTAGCATTTCAAGAGACAGGCAGAATGACAATGGTACTTTTGTCATCCTCCAACGTGCAAAGCTTAGAAATTAGGCGAAAATGAGCTCTGCTATAGTCATGACAACACCGCACATTAGGGCACACTTAGCCCGAGGCTGCATTGAGGGGTAAGCAAGCAGTCCAAAGCTTAGTGTTGTACCCACAACATTGATGGTGAGTATTTAATATTTTAAATTTTGGAAGAACAGAATAATAGCACAGTAAGAGTAGAAAAATAAGAGGCATTTTATTTATTTATCAAGGGCCCCAATCACAGGAAAACCTTCGGGGAGGAAATTCACATGGGGCATATCCTTGTCATTAAGTACACCATTTTTCCTCTCTTAGTATATTACCAAGTTCCTCTCATCGATGAAGAAATTGCTTTTTAGAGCAATAAAACTCAATGGAATAATTCAATTTGTTCATGTTAGCAGTGGGATTTTCCAATAATGAATTGAATTTTATAAGAAAAAAGAGGGCCCATTTTCATAGCTATGAATGAGGATTAAACCAATATAAACTTTCTTCCCTGTTCAGGCAAGTAATGTAGTAACAACAGAGCACTTTCCCTTTGTGGTCAAGTAATGAGAGTAGAGATGAATGTCAGAAACTCCAAGGGAAACCACATTTCAACTCGGCTCTTCCATAGCTGTATAAGCAGTCCTGGGGCCATTCTAAGGGAGTCTGTGACTTTTTTTTTTCCTTCTTTCCCCACTTCCGTACCTCACTGAGTATTTCAACTTCCCTTTTCTTGCTAACAGCTTTATTTTGAGAGACAACACTGAAAGTAAGTAGTAAGAAGCCAGCTCATAGCAGTCGAAGTGATGCTGATGGCCATTCTGGAAGAAACGGGAAATCCAGCCAAATAAATGGAGACGGCAACAATAACTGAACTCTTCAATATTATGACAGTGACCTGCTAGCCGTGGCAGGTTCCCTTGCTAATTTTTTTCTGCAGTGCACTTCAAAATACATTAAAAGACACAAAAGTGCCGTAGCACTACCAAAGAAAACCACCTCTTGAAAATGTCATTGATCTTTGGCAGAAATTGCCCCAACTGCCAAACAGACAAGTCATATTGGAGAAGAAGTACTATCCCGCCACATAGAGACTTCCGAAATTCAATACAGTAGAATCATACTGGACCCTGGCCAGCTGCGCGGCAGAAACGTCATGGGGTTTGTACCCAACCACTTGCTCTCAAGCTTCAGGGAGGGCAAAAGTGGTTCTGGAAGAACCAGGTAGCAGTCCACCAGGGGTTCTAGAAGCACCAGGTAGCAGTCCACCAGGGGTTCTAGTAGCACCAGGTAGCAGTCTACCAGGGGATCTAGAAGCACCAGGTGGCAGTCCACCAGGGGTTCTAGAAGCACCAGGTGGCAGTCCACCAGGGGTTCTAGTAGCACCAGATAGCAGTCCACCAGGGGTTCTAGAAGCACCAGGTAGCAGTCCACCAGAGGTTCTAGAAGCACCAGGTAGCAGTCCACCAGGGGTTCTAGAAGCACCAGGTAGCAGATGAGATGAATCTCCCACAGACACTGGGTGCAGGAAATCTTTCTTTGTTCAAAAATCAGTCAAAAGAACAACAGATATTTGATATGGGGGTCTATGAGAAGAAGCACTAGCATAAAGGAAAGGCTCCACTATCCTGTAGATATATTGGAAATATAGCTCACAAACGAGGACACCAATAGGATTATTTCATCATTAAGAGCAGCAGGGGTGGGAGGAGAGGTTTGGAAGCCAAATTTCTGGCTTGAAATCCCAAGTTGGCCGTCTACTGGTTATCTAGCCTATTGGGACTCCAATTCCTCATCTGTGAAAGGAAGAGGATGACAGCACACCGTGTGGTGCAAAGGTTAAATCAATTAATATACATAATGCCCCCGACAAGGTCATGGATGTAAAATAAGAGATGACGAAATTAGAGAAGGCAGGGATCTGGCCAAGGTGTGAAAAGGCAACTGACAGAGGAGAAATTCATCTAAGAAAATACAGATGAATACCTGAGTACATGAAAATGTGCATTTAAGGCAACGACAACACAGAAGGAACGACGTGTAGAGAAGCACACCAGTGCCGAGGAAAAGGTACAGATAATTTATTTATTTATTTTTTTAAAGATTTTTTTTTTTAATTTGACAGACAGATCACAAGTAGGCAGAGAGGCAGGCAGAGAGAGAGGAGGAAGCAGGCTTCCTGCTGAGCATAGAGCCCGATGCGGGACTCGATCCCAGGACCCTGAGATCATGACCTGAGCCGAAGGCAGAGGCTTTAACCACTGAGCCACCCAGGTGCCCCAAGTTACAGATAATTTAAAGGAGAACAACAACAAGTAAAAAAGATCAGACTGACCAAACTGATAATTCTATTTCTAACAAATCCACTAGTCCCAAGAAACCAAAAGGAAAACAAAGCAAAGCAAAACAGATATGTAATATACCACATCTCTGGGACGCTAGAACAGTTCCCCTCCCCCATCTGTTAAGAGCTGTGGAAGCTTCTCGTTGATGTATGTTTATATACACACACATACACAAACACCCATGTACATATGTATGTAGACAACTATAACTGAATCAATGATGCATGTTACAATTGGTGGGATCTTAAAATTAAAAAAAAAAATTCTCAGTAAACACTTTCTTGAACTAAGTAAAACCAGCCAATAGGAAAAGATCTGTGTTCCAGAAAAGAATATTAAGTCTAAAGAGATACATAACTACACATAGACTGAGATTTTTTAAAATGTCAAGACTGAAGCAAAATATTCTCATCAAACGTGAGATTGGGAACATCACTAACACTTAACATTTTATTTCTGTAAAAAGAGAAAGAGATCTGAGGTATGGGTGGAAAAAAAAACACTTTATTATGTTACATCTGGATGATGGGTTTCCCTTTGACTAATTTTACTAATCTTTGGATGGTGACAGAGATTTGAAATATTTTACATTTAATAAAGGCCGGTCTCCCTTGCTCAGACTTTTCTTTCTCAACTTGTAAACTTCAGTAAAAAATGAAGTCAAAATTTTTTCTGAAGGCAATCATTGGGTTTCTCAAGAATTCTGTACACAGCCAGATGGCTTTCAGATCTTAAGGCAACAGTAACCCTTTGCTTAGATATGCAAGGTCTCCGAAAATATATCATCCATGTACTAGTTCTAAAAATTTATGCAAATCTATTCCAGTTATGAGCGAGATGAATCAAAGTCAAAACTTGAAGCCTGGGAATGTCAAGGTGTGAGAGGACCGTGGTAAGCAATAAAGAAGCTAAACCCAGAGGATTACATTCAAATCACAGCTGTAAATAAAGTCGCAAACCAAACACAAATGTTAAAAATAATTTCTGAAAGAAAATCTTCCTGTGACGATGTGCAATTTAGCGATAAAAATTATGAAGCTGTAATGACCAGGGTCTGGACTTCTCTACCACACAGGGATTAACCAGAAGGTTAATTTCTCATGTACAAGAAGGAGGAATGAAAATAATGATTCTTTACTTGTGTCATTAGAGTGGATAAAGCTTTTCTACCTTCCAGAAACGTACCTTCCTCATCATTGGAAAGAATGAAAGCAAAAAAGACCAAATTAGGCAAACAGGCACGTAAATGTGAAATGTATAAAATGACAGAAGCTGGTCCTCACATTATGGCTGAGACAGAAAATCAATGTGTGAACAAGGTTTAAAATCCCCTTTAAAAATGAAAACTCGAAGAATTGGTTTAAAAAACCCAACTATAAACTTGTCGTAAAGGGAATCAAGAGAACAGATAAATGTTAAAGGAAAAAATAGATAAAGGCTAATACTTACCAGGCAGCCACACATAAAAAGAGTGTGGAGGTGTCAATAATAATTGAAAGTAAATCTGAACTAAAGATAAGAAACATTAAATGAGAAAGAGCATCATTTTCACTATTAAAAAAGAAAATCTTTCGAGAAATTATCCAACATGTAGGTGACAATTTTGGTAGCACGTCAATAAATTGAAAATTTAGGAATAAAGAAATGGTCAAAACCAAAATTCTGTGAGAATTACAACTCGCTCAGTCTTTGACAGATGAAGAATTCTTTTAAAAAGGCAAGGAGATAAAAGATCGGAATATTGTAAAATGGGGAAATTGAATAAATGCAAATTTAGTTTTACATGGCAGCTATCAGGGAATTGTTACAAAACCCTTGACCCAATCATAGGCTGTCAAAATAGTTTTTAATCGCTAAAAAAGAAGGAATTACAAATGCCATAGATTCTGACCAATCACAATCCAGTAAGACTGGAATTTCATAATGAAAATGTAACCAAAATTATCTAGCCACTTGGAAATCTGAACAAAATAAAGCAAAACAAAAACATAAACCTCTGCTAAATAACGTTTAAATAGAAAATTTAAAAATTTACAAACTATTAGAAAAATTTTAAAACCTTTACTAACTAATATGTACTAAGAATGTTAATACACAACATATGAAAGTTTACAAATGGGTAGATCTAATTAAGCAATGAATAAAAATAAATCAAGCATCATGTTTACGAGAGTAAGAAAAGATGAGAAAACAGGAAGATGTAAAAGATAATAAAAATTATAGAAAGCGAAAATACAAATAGTGAACTAATTATTTGGAGGGTAGAAAAATGAAACCAAATCAAGACCATGAAAACCACGAGGGCGACACAAGCAAAAAATGAACAAGTGGACAATGTCAAACTTACAAGTTTCTGCGCAGTAAAGAAAACCTTCAACAAAATGAAAAGGTAACTGACCAAATGGGAGAAAATGTTTGCAAACCACATACCCAGTGAGGGTTTAATATCCAAAATAGACAAGGAACATGACAACGCGATAGCAAAAGACAATTAACAATTGGGCAAAGGATCTTAATTAACATTAAAAAAACCCACAACATATATATGGCCAACAGGTATATGAAAAGGGCTGCCCAGCATCATTAATCATTAGGGAGATGCAAATCAAACCCACAATGAGATATCATCTCAAGCCTGTCAGAATGGCAATTGTGAAAAAGACAAGACATGACAAGTACTGACAAGGTTGTGCAGAAAAGGTAATCCTTGTGCACTGTTGGCAGGAATGTACACTGGTGCAGCCACTACGGGAAACAGTACGGCGGCTACTCAAGAGAGTTAAAAATATGTATATTTTAACTAGAACTGCCCGATATCTGGCAATCCCACTTCTGGGTAGATATTCAAAGAAAATGAGTCTTTCTCTCAAGGAGACAGCCGCACGCCTATGTTCATAGCAGCTTTATTCACAATAGGCAAGGTATGGAAAGAAGCCTGAGCGTCCATAGGTGAATGAAAGGATAAAGAAGATGCGCAAAATAGTATATATACAATGGGATAGGGTTCATCTTTAAAAATAGAAGGAAATCCTGGCATTTGCAACCACACTAATGAATCCGGGGGGCATTACGCTAGGTGGCATAACCAGAGAAAGACAAACCCTGCATGCTATCACTTATACGTAGAATCTAAGACAGAAGTGGAACGCATAGGAAGAGAAAGAGAAAAGCGGTTGCTGGGGGCTGGTGGGGGGTGAAGCAGGGAGGTTGGTAAAAGAGATCACAATTTCAGCTACCAGGGCCACCTCAGTGGCTCAGTGGGTGAAGTGTCTGGCACTTGATTTCTGCCCAGGTCATGATCTCAGGGTTGTGAGACGGAGCCCCACCTTGGGCTCTGTGCTGGACGGGGAACCTGCTTATTCTCGCTCTCCCTCTGCCCCACACCCTCCCCTTCTCATTCCTTTCCTAAAACAAACGAACAAACAAACAAACAAAAAGGAACAGCAAAATTTCAGCTACAAGATGAGTAAGGTCTGAAGGTCTAATGTATAACATGGTGACTCTAGCTGACAGCACCATACTGTACAACTGGTATTTGCTAAGAGTAGAATTTAAATGCTCTCACCAAAAGAAAAAAAAAAAAAAAGCATTGATGTGAGGTGATGTATGTGATAATTAACTAGATGGGGGCTCCCTTCACAGTCTATACGGATATCAAGTCATCACCTTGTACATTTTTCCCTTCCAGTTTTATTTATCAATTATACCTCAGTAGGTCTGGAAAAAAAAAAAAAAAAGAAAACTGACACCAAAAAGTAGTAGGAAAAATGACCTTCTTAATAGGCTCCCATTATCAGGTTTCCAGTGAGGTTTTTCTTTTTTCCTTAAACCCTCCACACTTGAAAAGAAAACAACAACAACCAACTTTTAGGCACTGATCAGTCTCTACTATAGGATTTGTTTGTGAGCCTAAGGAAAAGCATCAGAAGCACTGTGATTATAGTTAGTCATTGTGCAAGAATCCTCTCTCCGTCCTAGACAGGGGCCTCACTCTCTCAGGACCCAAGGATGTGCTGCTCTGTCCAGTCCTCCCCTGGCCCTCACCCTCTGGACAGCAGATGTCCCTCAGATCTGTGTTTGGGGGTTAGAGAGAGTCAATTTCCTGCCAGTGCGATTGTGTCCTTATCCCCTCCTGGAGACCCGTTTCCACTTCTGTTGGCTTTGGTCTAGCTGCAGCTCCTCAAAAGAGGGGTCACATCGGGGATGTGCAATATTACGGGTCTCCCTAGCCTGCCCTTCACGCTACGGAGACTGGGCCCTCCTCTACAATCTGCAGGTCCCACAGATATTTGCAGCAGAGAATGCAGCCAGTGTGTCTCTAACCCAAATCTCATTTGAAGAACCCTTCAGGTTAGAGTCACTGTTTCCTAAAAGGCTTTGGCTAAGGGGATGAGCTTTTCTGGATCTTTATTTATCAGACCATACTAAGAAATGAGGCCTGAGAACTTCTAGAATAGGTTCATTATCCTTACTGTCTCTCTGCTCTGAATAGTCTGGCCTAACATGCGAGTACATTTGGTTTTCCAGATACTTGTAAGTTAAAGGTGGCAGAAACTACGTTAATGGTAGGCGTGGAAGAAGGGCTAAGTCTTCCCAAACCCAAATCCCATGCCTATCCTCCCTGGTAAAGCCCAACCCCCTAGAGTCCCCCCAGAACGCATAGGAGCCAATCCTTCCTCAGGGCATAAGGAAGAGCCTTTCCCTGTGCTGCCCCCGACTCATGCTGTGTTCTCGTATTTAGCTGTTCGCAGACTTAAGATTTGCGGCCCTTGAAGACAGGAACCTTCTCTTACCCTTCCTGACTCCCATTAGATGGAGCACATTTTCTTCTACTTAGCGGACTGAATAAATATTTGCTAAATGGATTTAAAAATGAAAATTGAGCTGCTTGAGTTCACTCCGTGTCAGATTTCTTAGGAGGTTAGATGTCAGGTTTTCTAATTAGGAAGATGGTCAGCTCTGTCATGCCATTACCGTCAGACTAGACGAGGGAGTCCGCAAAATCTGCGTGTGTGTGTGTCTGTGTGTGTGTGTGTGTTGAGGTCATGGGCAGGCGCAGGCAGTGCGACACTCTGAAAACACCAGAATTACTGGACTGGGTAAAGAGGAGGCTTAGTAAGAGGGTTTCAGGTTATGAAGGAGAAGAGTTACAGAGAAGCAGCATTTCTTTTTGTGTAGAAGGCCTAATGGACGTGAGCTAATGGGATTATGTTCGACTGGGAAGAATTCAGATCAGGCAGAAAGAGAGATTCCTGAACTCAGTGTCAAAGGATTGAGATGGTTGCCATGTAGACACTTTTCCTAGAAAGCTTTTTAAATAGAACTGCCATTTCTCCATTCAGAATGGTTTCAATGCAGACCTTCCTGGGAGAGCTCAACACCACATTTTATTTACAATTCTGAGAATCAAGAGTATCAATGACGTCAGGAATGAGTTTCCCAACAACCTGGCTCTAAACAATTCAATTTTCTTCTTCTTCTCTTTTCTTTTTTAGGATTTTTATTTATTTATGCGAGAGAGAGAGAGAGCATATGAGCAGGTGGGGGTGGGGAGGGCAGAGGAGGAAGCAGACTCCCCACTGAGCAGGGACACTGATGCAGGGCTTCATTCCAGGACTCCGGGAACATGACCTGAGCCGAAGGCAGATGCTTAATGACTGAGCCACCCACGCATCCTAATTTTCTTTTTAAACACATAGTCAAAGTGATGTCGTCAATTCGGTTTCTAGTCTGGGCTTAACTAAGTTGCATTTAAAACTAGTAGCCAGAGTCCGGCCCTGCTTCTCAAACAATTGAGAAGAGTTGAGGGGCAGGCGTCTGGAGAGACCCAGGATCGGCCAGCATTGTTTTCCATCTTTGCTACGTGCATGGTGCTGGACTCTCCAGGTCTCTTCCTTAAACGTGCAGCTGTGTCAGAAGAGTGACACTGTTTACTTTCCATTACGAGGAAGTACAGTGTTGTGCGGACTTGGAGTTACCCATTATCATTCGATTAGCTAGAGGATAATGACCTGTGGGTACAATCATCCCAGTGATTTCCCTGGACATGAAGAGACAAGGAATTAACGGCCCCACATGACCCTTACAAAAACCAAAAAAGGCTGTGGAATGGCCCTAGGAGTTGGGCATGCGAAAAGTACACGATCAAAACTTCGTTTCTTCAGACAATGCATTCGAGGGCAGCGGGAGGGACCGAAGTGGCAAACCGGCCTGAGCTCTTCATTTTCCCTGACCCTGACCTTCCCCAGAGCATGACAGAGACAAGGAGGTGCTGGGACAAGGCCGTCATAGGTACAGCTGGTCTCATCTGTGCATGGGAGGGAAAGAAAGTCCATGTTTTCTGTCACAAACAATTATGTGGTCTCAATTGTAATTAGAAACAAACCCCCTTGGCCACAAGTACATCTGTGTTGTTCCTCAGAAAAGCACCCGCTCACGCAAGATGGGGACAGTCTGGTCAGCATACGCCCCAGCTTGAGAGAACTCAGGCGGAAACTGAGGGCGTCTGTGCAATGGTGGAAGGTGTTTACCAGAGCACAGCCGCTCGCTTGGCTGCCCATCTGGTCATCTGTAGGCAAGATCTTCACGTAGCGTCCTACCCACAGAGAGGACAGGAGCCCCGAACCACAGACTTGTGAAGGTGAATGGAGAGCGGTGTAGCACGGACGTGCAGGCCGTGCTCGAGGTTTTGTTAAAGGGAACGGGTGCACACACAGGAGGAGTTTGCCGTGTCTTCCTCTCCCTTCACGAGGCTAACTCCTGGTGCTCAGAGCTTCACAGCAAGATCCGTGGTTTATATCCCAGAGCCTCCATGTAGCAGAGGGCAGGGTGGCTCATGGGCCCATGCTGATGGACACTGACTTTGGGATCAGCATACTTCCCTCTAGTTTAGGGTCACAGGACCCCGATATAGTCACGCTGTGTGTGTGTGCATGCATGTGTGTATGTGTGTAGGGGGAGCTTCTGGGCTCCTCACACTGGATGGTGTGGGGGTAGTAGTCATTCTGTGCACAGTTGGGAAGTCCCTGCTGGCAGGCCGCCCATCTCCAGCTTGGGTTGCTGGGCTTCTTTGAGGGCAGGGAGGCCCAGTGAACCAGTGCTGCTCTTTCCTCTATCGGCCATTGCCCTTGGTCTATGAAGTTTCCATCTTGGAAGGGTGCATTTTCATTGGCATGCTCTGGTTCAAGCTGCTAGAAAATCAGGTCCTTTCTGGCTGAATGACTAAAAGAGACACATGCTGTTGGGATGCCTGGGTGGCTCAGTGGGTTAAGCCGCTGCCTTCAGCTCAGGTCATGATCTCAGGGTCCTGGGATCGAGTCCCGCATCGGGCTTTCTGCTCAGCGAGGAGCCTGCTTCCCTCTCTCTCTCTGCCTGCCTCTCGGTCTACTTGTGATCTCTCTCAAATAAATAAATAAATAAATAAATAAATAAATAAATCTTAAAAAAAATAAAATAAAATAAAAGAGACACATGCTGTCAACCCAGGAAGCCAGAGGCTGTGCCTGCCTGTTGAACATCACAGGCATAAAGTAGAATGAATGGATGGATGGATGGATGGTTGGATGGATGGATGGATGGATGGATGGAGAACCTATCCAACTATCGATGGGAATGAAGGCTCCCTCCCACCGGACCCTTCCACCTCACTCATTATCTCCCAGCCTCACTAGCTCTCCCTCCCCAAATCCAGGGAGCCGAGAGATTCTTCCATCTATTCAAAAACATTTTACTCACACTTGCTTGAAGGATGGGATGAAGGAAGGTTGAATCCTTGCCTGCCTGCATCACCAAAGGAGCCCCATTTGGCCTATTCATGGTCTACACTCGTTGCTCACCAACATGGAGCCATAGCTGGGAGTTTTTAGACATACAGTGGATTAGAACTCTTCCAAAAGCAATGTAAAGCTGCTCATCGCGAAGAGGAGTGTAAAAATACACTTTCCAGCTGAGGGAATGCAAGTTTAGGAATTTCAAGGGAGGCTTGATCTCCATACATGCAAACATACATGTTCAGTACCAACACTGATGGAACACTGCTATGTTTAAGAAAAGCAGCTCTGAATTTCTATCTGCAATTTCACCTTCAGACAAAGGAATGTTTGATGATGAATCTGTCCCAGCAAGCTTTAGCAGGAGGAAGGAAGTAGAGGAAAACCTAGGAGAATCAATCCTTTAAGTGGGGGAGCATTCCAAGGAGCAGGAATCCTGGCTTATGGAGGAAAGGCTGTGGCCAGTGAAGAGCCATGTCCATATTTTATGAGTGTTCTTGCAGCATCAGAAAATCGAAGTGGTCAAACTGCATTAAAAGTGACTGGCTTGGGGCACCTGGGTGGCTCAGCTGATTAAGCATCTGCCTTTAGCTCAGGTCATGATCTCAGGGTTCTGGGATCCAGCCCCATGTTGAGCACCCCGCTCAGCGGGAAGCCTGCTTTTCCCTCTCCCTACTGCTCCCCCTGCTTGTGCACTCTCTCTCTCTCTCTCTAAATAACTAAAAGCAAATAAATAACTAAAAGCAAAGCAAACAAACACAAAAACCTTAAAAACTGACTGGCTTTATAAAATGTAGCCCAATTGGCCACATATTATTTGTGGTAGGACATACTTGTCCATGAGTGTGAGTCCCCATTCTGTGAGAGGAGATTCAGAGAGGGGACATACTGTGACCTTCTTGTCGGTGGCAGACCTCTTTGGGTCAAGCTGGGGACTCAGTCTCCGAGCACATTTAACTGTAGGGTTAAATGAAATCTCAGCAGACCAGCCCCTTGTGACAGCTTCTTCCAAATCATCCTCCTGCTTCTTAACCACTTAGCATTTCCTCTACCATATTACAGAAGAAGGCATTTCTCCAGTCAGTATTCAAATGGAAACTGACATTTGGTTCACTTCTAAGACACTCTGATGTGTGTGAGGCTTTTTTTTTATAGGGCCCTTTCCTCCAACCCAGAGATTAAAATGAGCCTCAACATAAATCACGGGGAAGAGGCATAAAAATGATTCTAAACCTCACCTATGCTCAGCTGACACCTGTAAAGCACAATTGTGTTTTAATGATAACATCCTGGAATGGCTCAGGTAAATACAGTACCATGTGCAAAGCTTTCAGATCCCACAAATGCCACCAATACTTACGATCCCGGTGGGTAAGTTTTCTCTTGCTGTGTTCAAGTCTGAATGGAATATAAATGCACCATTAAATCTGCCCTCGAAGTCCAGAGAGCAGCCATTGCATAGTTAACTGAAAAAGGCAGCATTTTATGTCCGATAGAGCAGTCATCTTGTAAAGAACAAATTGGGAGAGAGAGACCAGGGAAAGCAATGTACAGAGAGTGGCCTCACCAGGACAGGCAGATGGAAGTCTAAATTCTTTTATAAATTCCTTTTTAAATAACACATTTTATTGAGCTATTGGAAGAAAAAAAATGCAGATTCTCTCTGAAGTTTAGAAAGAAGGTGCCTATCCCTAGCCTCCCCCTCCAACACACACACATCAAAGCCACTATGATTGCCACCGCCATTGTTAGTAAGAAGGGGGAAGTAACAAAACAAGAGTAAAAGTCATCTTTAACTCCAGCAAACAAAGCAAGTTTAGCTTGTCACAGTGAGTGATGAATGGCTACCCATCACTTTCCCAAAGAGAGAGAAACCAAAGATTGTGTATCAATTTTTATAATTTTAAAGCTGAAAGATAATAACTCTGCAGAAATGGAGCAGACCACATAAAAATCCCCTCTGAAAATGTGATTACACATAAAAATCCATAAAAATGTACAAAGTGATAGATGAACCAAAACTACACAAATGCAGTTTTTTATCCTTTTGGAACTGAGCAGAAATGGCATATGTAGAGAGGATGATTTTATTTTGTATTTAAAAAAAAAATATTTGGAGCTTAATTGAATTATACTTCTGGTGGGGATTGAAATATTTAGCTGGAATATTGGGTTTTATTTTAAACTGAATTCGATATTGAAGAGATGAAGAAAGGAACCACTGTGAGGGACTGGCAGTAAGGTTGACCCATTTCAACACGCTAGAAAAGCCACACATAATAGGAGATAGTATGCTTTCTTCCCACCTTCTAACCCCCAAAGGGTCTGTATTCACAGAACTCATCTTTGAGCTATTCTAATTAAATACAGGTTAAATCTGATATTTATTTCTTGAGGTTCTTAAAATTTACTTTTTGTTTGTGTGGCTACCCTGCTAAATCTGTTTAACAACCCCCCCCAACTTTCAATTTTATATCAGTGAGTCTGGAACATGTCTCGAGATGCATGTCTCCCTTTGCTTATTCTGTAGAAGTTACTGAGTTAATCCCATTTTTTTTCACCACAGCTTACTAATACATACTACTTTTTATTCATCTCAGGATATTTTGTTTGCATTAGGCCTTCAACGGTTTCATGATGTCCCCATAGGTAAATTCAACCAACAGTACTATGTAATAAAATGTGCTTAAGTTTTTTTGCATTTAGAAATCACACCAATAATTTGCATTTTTTTAATGATTATGGTTGATGGGGGGAAAATGCACTTTTCTCTTGAAAACTTCAAAAGCTTGTGTCAGAAACCCCTAGAGCTCTGCTTATAGCATTTAACTTATGGTTCAACGTATGGTCCATATGGTACAGGCACCATTGTATAGCACAGGCGAAGTGTCCTCTTCACATTCAATCCGGGTAAAGCATATCGTGAATAGAGCAGTACGGTTTTTAGGGTGGAATTTCAGTGTGTTATCTATATCAGCAAGGTTTAGGGAATATACAGAGGCTAGCTTAACACTGTGCCAATCAAACCTGAATTTTAAGCGGCCGTAAGGAAAAAAGAATGCATCCCACAGCTCAGCTTTGCTTCTAGCAAACCCTTTCCTCCACACCCTTACAATGGGGGCTGGACGAGGAGCAAAGTTCTGCAAATCAGCCATAACGACTAAGGAGAAGGAGAAGTACACATGACTACAGGGGGAAAAGATGAATTCCAGAGGGAGGTGGAGGGGAAGGTGAAGGTTAACAGCTGATGGCTTACCCCTAATTTCTTTAACATATGACGACAACTCTAAGCCTTGGTGAAAAACCCAACGCGTGTTGTATAAACTTCCAGCCCTCAGCCTCCCGGATTCTTATTAGAGGAGACTTAGCGAGACAAACAATATGCTGGGAGCACGAGAGTACCTGTTATAAACAGTCTGAACTGCAATTCATCTTACTAAACATCTTGGACACCAGCCAGCTTGAGAATCATAAAACACCTCTGAATATGAGATGCTGTCACTGGAGAAACACTGTTTGCTTACCAAAGAAAAAGCAGCCAATTAATAGTTTTATTACTAATACCATTACCCCAAGGGCTAAAATGAGGTTTATTTATTTATTTTAAGTCCAACCCACTAAATGCCATGCTAACACACAACAAGGTACAGCTCATATTACAAATGAATAACTTAATTAAAAAACATTGATTTTGCTCATTGAATGCTGCAAATTTTATTAAATATTAATGATAACATTTTGTATTTTTTATACTAGTCATGAAAGTTTTATGTGCTCTCTCCCCTACAGCAGCCTTAGATTTTATGACAAAATCTTAGGCAGCTCAAAGTACAAACATAAATATTACATTGGCCAGCTTGGTACAATATATGTGTGTACATAAGCCAATGGGAGGACGTGTCCATATTTACCCAAATATGCACCAAGTTAGAAGCGCTGACTCAACGAAGTGAGGGAGAAACTTGAGTGGTTTAAGTTTGTGTTTTAAGTGCCAAGAAGGGTCCCCCAGAAACTACTGGAAAAAGCACCCTATGAAGTGGGACCTCAGAACCCTATAACCAAGCGTGTTCTCCCCCCAAATCTTGTGTATCATACAAAGCGCAAACACGACTTCAGAAATAACATAATTTCATGTTATAGGTCCTCCATGGCAAGAGGTTTCACCAAAAAGACAACATTCTCCTCTTTCCTTTCCTGGTGGGGGCCCAAACACTAAAAGCTCACTAGCCGACAGAAGACGTTTTACAATTTTCTGTTGATGTTTCTGTGGGCTTACTTTACATGTTTACAGTAGAGTTGGTATGGCTTTGGACTTTTGTCAGTAGTCTAGATGGATCAGAAGGAACCCTTAGCTTATTCCTCCGAGCTCTCTGTGAAGACCATCCATGTTTGGAGACAGCTGGCAGCTGTGTGAAGTGAATCAGATGACACATTATTTGGGATCTTTTTCCATTCTTTGGGAACTTTTCACTCAGAATTTTGTAAAATGTTAGCAGAATGCCGCTACTTTGAACTTCTGCACTGAGTCTTCTCTCTGTGTCTCAAAGTCATTTAAACAATTGAGAATTTATGTCACTTCCTCAAATCACCTCAGAGGTCAGAGGGACAGGTCAGGCCTCCGAGTTATACAAGGCTTTCCAAAACTTAACAAACTTCCTTAGGAATACAATCATAGCAACCCAGACTTAAAAACAAAGTTTGAGTATTATTAAGCACTTGTTAAAAAAAAAAAAATCCAGCCATACTCTGCATAGTTTGAAAATGCCCTCACAGCAGAAGGTGAGGGAGGGAGACGGGTGGGGGGAGTGCTTTCCAAAGGAAAAGACTTCACATGAAAAACATTGAAGCATTTTCTAGAAATGAGGAACTAAAAGGCAGACCAGAAGATCTTTCAAATAGATGCTTTTTTGAAATGCAAAATATGTTTTTGTAAAACATCGATGGAAGGTGACATGTGGAAAGCAATGTATTTAATTTTGTAGTTACGGGTGACCCTTATATGCCTAAGTGTTTTGCTCTGTATCCATTATGCTTTGGGTAGCCCCCTGTGATCTGCCCCCACCCCCAATCCCAACCATCCCTCTGGGCTCTGGGAGGCTGAGCCCCAAGACTGCATCTCCCAGCCCTTGCCAGCTGGTTCCTCTTGGGTTGGGCCAAGGAGAGCAGCTGGAGATAGAAGGGCAGGAGAGAGAGAGAGAGATGGGGGCATTTCTGCCCTGTGGCTCCTTATGTTTGCCTCTTTGGAAAAACTATGCCCTCTACTTGCTCCTGGGTCCTGCTTCTGGTGCCATCTCTGGGCCCCTTTACCCTGTCCCTGCCCCCCCCCACCCCCGCCCCGCCGCAGGTTGTATACCCAACAGTCCTTTGTTACAAGGCTTCGGAACCCTGTGAATGAGAATTTCTTTCTTCCTTCCTTTCTTTTCCTGCTAAGACCGTGACTGACAAGAGCAAAGGGGCTGTAGCTCCTACTAGGTGTCCTTTCCAGGTTGTGTTACCTCAGACAACAACTCCAGACATCAGGTCACTGGGGTGCTTTTAAGAAAGGAGCCTTCTAAAGAAAGTAACGAGATGGAAAAAAGATGAAATAATCACCAGTAAACATGCGAATCGCTGCCTCCATTCTTCTGTGAACTTGCAGACACACAGAATGCCACACGGTTACATCAGTACCATCTCCCTTTCCCAGGAGGAGTCAAGTTTCTTTCCTTGATGGCGAGCACTCCGGGGAAAAACAAAACGAAAAATCTCCAGCCATTCCTGGCGATGGTGCTCGGTGCTAGACCTGAGGGCATGTGCTCTGTAAGTCTGACACATTTTGAAAAGAACTAGTGTCCCCAACTCTGCTTGACTGTGAACCAGGTCTATAGAGCCACCTTTAGTCCTCCCAGGGAATAAATTAAATCTGCATCTTGACTGTGTTGCCTGGAAGAGATTGTTAAATTATTTATGGTGCAACAGCAAGGGAGTAGCTCTTCTGCACAAGGTGGGGGTGGGGAAGAGTGTGTTCTGCCTGTTGTCTACTCCGGGCCACTGCGTTCTCAAGTCCAGTAATGTCTAGAGAAAAATAACAAGGCTGGAGGCAACCGAGATATATTAACAAAAAAGAGGCAGTAAATCACTTTTCACTGTTTGGAGAGGACGTTCCCCCTGCGAGGGCTGCCGTTGTGCTCTGCTTCTGCCTGGGACATGGTGGATGTCTGCGGATGCCTGGTTGGGGACTGTGGGGGAGGGGAGGGGCTAAGGACCACATGGATTGAAGGCAAGGTTTTAAAAATGGACACAAGAAGAAAGTCAAGAATTTGTAGAAGGGATTTGGGCTAATTTGGAAATTCCTGCTTCTGAGTTTTGCTCTTAGCTCATATATGTACTCAGTGTCAAAATGGCTTTACACTGAGCATCAGAAGACCTGACTGTTGACATAGGACTGGTTCAAGGATGGATTTCTTAAAGCTTCTGGGTGATTTACTGGTATTTTGGAAATCACTGAAGTATGGAGTGACATGGAAAGCCTCAGTGGTGTTCCTGTTAGGGGTCCTGAGGACTTTTATCCCTTGTGCCCCGATGCCCAAATTGCTTTCACATGGAAAGAAAACCAAAACCACTGTTTAATTAGAGAGAAGATTTAAATGCCTATATGCGGTGCTAATACATTGACGTGTCCAGGTAAAAGGATCTCAATGACTAATCGTTGAATTTTTCAGAGATCCATTATGGAATGACACAGAGGGAAAGCGTGCATTGTGAAGGAGGCCACAGAAAAAGCGGACACAGTACAGGAGGGAAGACAGATGATACGAACACTGCCTAGTTCATGTTTCTCCCTACATCCAGAGCTTAGGAAATGTTTTGTCCTGCTTGCTTGGACAGAGAGAAATTCTATCCTAAAATGTTTACACAGGACCATCTTTACTTCAACTTGGAAGGGGTGTTATTTTACCTAACGTCATTGGAACTATAACAGAAATCAAATATGTTATATTTACATGAACATACTCTCTCCATAAACCTTAAAACCTCTTCCGCACATTATTGGATCCCTCCACATCTGAGTTAGGAGGTCAGTTTATTACCTCATTTTGCTATTGAAGAATGTAAGGCATGAAAAAATTGAAATTTTTTGCTTTCCTAGATAAACAGAAAGATAAGTAGATGATAGGTGGGCAATAGATAGAGATAGAAATATTTGTAGTAGTTTTATTTATCCCGATGTTAGCATGTGTTATTAAAACATTCTGACTTTTACACTGGTGGTAAACACTAATTAGTTCTCTATTCTAAGAAGAGAGATGTTAAGCCTGAGGTAATACGTACCACTGAAGTTAGTACCAAAAATGCATGTTACGAAGGTCCACAGGTTTATTTCTTCCCCTTTTCTACTATGTTTAAACTGTTTAAAAAATATTTATTTCTTTACTTTTCAGGAGGGAGAGTTTGCAAGACCGGGGGCAAGGGGCAGAGAGAAACCCAAGCAGACTCCAAGCTGAGCATGGAGCCCAATGAGGGGCTTGATCTCATGACCCTGAGATCACTGGGCCAAAACCAAGAATTAGACACTTAACCAACTGTGCCACCTGGGTGCCCCTAAACTTTTTATTGAAGTATAATACACAGAGAAAATTATACACAAGTAATGAATTCATTGATCTCTACACTTTTTTTTTTTTTTTTTTTTAGTGACACAGAGATAAGAACTTGCTTCTGGGCTAAGTCAGGAATGGAGCAAGTAGGAAGAAAGCAGACAAAAACAAGCAGATTGTAGATACCAAAGGTGGTTGGAATAATACCTCCCATCCCATATGTCCTGCAGAGTGACCTTGCTACTCCTTCATTAGGAGGTAGAGTTTATTTCTCCACTTGTATCTAGGTGGGCTCTGTGACTGCTTTGACTAATGGAATGCAAGTAGACAGAACATTCTGATATTTCTGGGCACAACCTTTAAACTTTATGCTACTTTAGTAGCTTCAACGTTCATCATTTGGAATATTTGCTCTTGGCATGCTGTCTCTCAGAACCCAGCGTTGGGCTGTTATTAGCCAAACCACATGGAGGGGCCATGTCTAGGTGCTTTGGTCACACTCCAGCCCACATCAATGGCCAGCCACCCAAGTGTGCCATCTTGGGTAGCCTGCTCTTCAAGACCTCAGATGACTGTGGCTCCAGCCAACATCTGACTTCAATTGCACAAGACAGCCCAGTGAGAAATGCCCAGCTGAGCCCAATCAACCCACAAACCCATGAGAGAAAACAATAAATGGTTTTAAATCCACTCATTTGGGGGGTCATATGTCAACCAGACACAGATCACTGAAACAGGTACCAAAACACTGATACAGAAATTTCACTTTCAGAGGAGGAGAGCAGAAAAGGGACAAGAACAAGCAAGATGATGGATATATTCACAGATTGAATGGGTGAGAAATGAGAGGTGAGAATTTGGAAGCACTGGCATTTGGTAAGAAAGAGAAAAAGATGGCGTATCAGGCTTAGGAAAGGGATAGATATTCGAAATGTCATGTGTAGGCAATGGGAGACAGTCCAGCAGAAGTTTACAGACACGTCTGAAGACGAGGCTGATGTTGCAAACCGTCACACTGAAGAACAACACCTGCCCGGGGCTGGGATTTTCTCCATCTGTGTTTGGCTGTGCAGGGTGGGAGGAGAGAAATCATACGACTGGACTGATCTTGGACTGCAATTTTAAAGAGCAGGTAAGGAAGGAAGGGCGAATAGTACAGCTGTGGGTTCTGGCAGGTATTAACTGAAGCAACGGACCGTGGCTTTTAACCTGTAGAGGGAAAGGACATGAAACTGGGAGAAACCTGCCTGATTTTAGAAGTGAAAGAAAAGAATCTGCAGAAAGTGGAGGCATAAAAGATGAGCTATGTGAGAACAAGGAATGAGAAAGCTGGAGAGAGAAGTTTTGATCCAAAAATAGAATGTTATTGAATTCTTTGATGTACTTGTATTTTTTATGACCTCATTAGCACTTAAGAGTTTTACCCATAAAATATTTAAAGGTTAATAGATTTTAAAAATCCAAGCCAGTTACTATTTCCACCTGTCATTAATTTGTAAATATCCACAGATAGGAAGACGATGCACAATGAGGGGTCGGACTGTGGCTTTATTTGCCAATATCCAGTAGTGAGAGCTGACTGTGCGTATCTTCCTAGATTTGTGCTCATTGACATCATGGCGGTAGCTTGAAATCGGCCGTGGTGGAACATCTGCATTACAGAAATCTGCAGACACAACAATTCAGGGCTTTGGTCTGCCAGAGGGTGGGCTGTGAAACACTTAGCACACCACTACTCACTCCCTCCATATACCCTGTTTACCACAAGAAAGAGATTTTAATGTTCTACATTTCTTACATATGTGTATCTACTAACTCATGCCTCACTCTTCAAAGGACGTGAGTGGAGGATCATTTCAACACAAATATTGAGCTCAGGATAAGTGATCTATTACATGTGAAGACACACCTCTCCCTCTTTCCTATGCCAGAACATCCCAAGACAGAGGGAAAAAGTCAACAGAACAAGCTGAAGGAAGCAAAGTTCAGCCATATGAAGATGTAGGTCTGATAACAGCTATGGAATTGAAAAAAGGATTAACTCTGAAAAGATTATTTTAAGAGAGGGAAAACTGGAGTACTTTGTTTTCTCTTCTCCATGGGCTTGTGGCAAAGAGGAACTGAAGTCAGCATAAGCGTCCTCCTGGGTCTGTGCGAATACACCCACCCCTGCTACTGGCAAGTCACGGGACCGGAAATCCATCCCCAAATGCCCGTGTTTCTGCCACGTTTAGTTTGTGAACTCTATAATATTGGCACTGAAAAGAATAAACCAATCACTCAGAAAAATTTTTAACCTTTCCAATTTGCCCCACAGTGTAGCTGGTGTATTGCAATCTACAGCACAACAGGTTCATTCCCTCACTTCATCTTTTTGGAGAGGGTTTTTTATTTTTTTTCAGTTTGGTTTTCAAATACTGTCTGCATTTTCCTTTCTCCTTCATTTTGCTTTAGGATAGTAGCAAAAACTAATGAATTAGCACAATAAAAAGGAAAGGTTACCAGGAATATGAATGAAAACACACTCCTCCGAGGATCTCAGTCTGATAAATTTATGAAGGCAGATGCAAAAATGTTATCTGCTAGGCAAAGCAAACCTGGGAATTTGGAGCTGTCCCTTAGTATACTAAACAATATTAATATTTTTTCCATTCATGCAATAAAAACTTATTGAGAACGACTTAGATGTGAATATAAGGGTAATAAAATGCTTTGTGACTCACTCTCAGAATTGCAATACAGACTTGAAAGGTTTCATTAAAACTAGAAGCATTTTAGCTTGTTCTGTTTCTATTAAATGGGAACCCATTAATGTATTTTATTTGGGGGGAGGATTAGAAGAGATGAATATGTAATAACTCATGTTGAAATGCAGGGTGATATTTCTGAGACCGGAGAAAAGCACTAACAACCTGCACACCACTTGAATGCTGTCTTGTGACATTCTTTATCCGGGTGGCTTCAGAAAATCCCATTAGGCATTTGCAGGTGTTACGTTAGTCACTGGAAGGCTTCCTTCCATATTTCCCCTTGAAGACAGTAGGAAACAGACCATGTTTCCTACTGAGAACAGATGAAAAGTGAGGCACAGAGTGAATTCTGTGTAATGGTTACTCTGTTTCATGAATGAAAATTATCTAACAGGGAAAGATAATTTTCCTCATTTCTCCTTCCAAGGGCACTTATTAAAATGGATTTTTTAAATGAATATGCAATGATACAGCAAATTAAACTTGCTATATCAAAACAACAACACACTATGAGACTTTGAAAATACCCAAGGTTCTTTTATTATATAAGGAGAAATGACTATATTGTAGATATATATTTTTCATTACTGTACTTCAAGATGATGAAATTTGGAGACAAGCAGGGGCTTTAACATTTCAACGATCTTTTCCTGAGAGGAAAATGACATGAGTAGTATGGGGACATGGAGATTAAAGCTGGTTTGTGGTGGACTGAACATTTGTTTCTTCCCCAAATACTTATACTGAAGTTCTAACCCCAGCGTGATGGTATTTGGATGTGGGACCTTGGGGAAGTGACCAGGGTTGGACAAGGTCATGATGATGGGGTCCTCATGGTGGAATTAGTGCCCTTCTGGGAAGGAATGGTAGGGAGCTTGCTCACTCCCCTTCTGTGGACAGAGGCGGTCTGCAAGCCGGGAGGAGAGCCCTCACCAGGCTCTGAACCTTAATCCGGGACTTCCTAGCCTTCAGGATGGTGAGAAAATAAGTATCTGTAGTTTAACCCATCCAGGCTATATTTTGTTATGGAAGCCTGAGCTAATTAATACATAGTCTCTGTCTTCAAAGAGCCCAATCAAGAGGGGGCAGGTATACACGTGATTTCTTTAAGAACCGTGGCAGACGTACGCATGAGGGGCTAACCCAAGGCACTACTGAGGATTTACCTACTTCTTTGAGATCTCATACACGATGAGGTGAAGAAACGGCCTACATGTTGAAGTGATTTGCTCGGGGTCACCAATGGTTGGTGGCAGAGCCAGAACACTATCCGAGATACTGCGTGAGCCTGTGCATGTGTTTATATAAATCAATCTGTTTTTTACTCATTCACTCAATTGTTATTAACCCCTCACTCTGTGCTATTATCAAAAACGCTGACATGCATATCTAACTGCATCCTCAGATGCATTTCACAGATGAGAAAACTGACATTTAGAAAGATTTACGAACTTACCCCAAGTCACATATCTCGTACCACTGTTGCTGGGCTGGCTTTGAACCCAGATACCTGAACATCAGTGTTGTAGGGAGGTAAGAGATGTAAAACGACTTGGAGGAAATTAAGTTGTAAACAAATGCTGATCAGCAGATTCTTAGCATCTGCTAACATGCTGTGAACACATATGAAAATACATAAACTAGATAATTTTCTCATCAGTAAAATTGGGGTAATACCTTCCTCGGAGGGCTGATATGAAGATGAATGCTAGTCTAGTGAGAACGTTTCTGTCTCTTTGCCCACGTGGCTCAGCTGGGAAAAGGGATGAGAGGCCGCCCTGTTCATTCGTATTCTTCCTAGACCATCGCAAAACCTCCGCTACTCTGAGGCTCCCACGATTTGGTTGTGCCTGTCTCTCACCACAGCCGGAGCCATCTTTCCTATGTACCCTTAATTTCAGTTGCCATCATTTTAAGAAACTCTAAAATCTATGCAGATGACACATCCAGCACCCTGGCTTTCAGATCTTGTTGGATCCCTTCCTTTGCTGCCCCACCCCCATCCCGGCAGCATGCCCTTGACTCTGCCATCACTACTGCAATCACAGGTTCATGCAACTCATTCCCCATCCCAGCCTCCTCTCCTTCCAGCTTAAGGGCCCCATGGACACAGCCCATCAAATGCACAGAGAACTGTTCTCATTGTCCTCCTCTCCCATCCACATGGCCTGAAGAGAACAGTCCCTACTTACTAAAGTCCTTGCCTAAAAGTATTCAAATGGAATATTGTGTTCCATCACAACCTGTTCGAGAGGCTGAAGCTGTTAAATTCTGAGTGACTCAGGAGACCAGACTTTACCGGACCTATCAGAAATCTCTTTCCTGACCAAGAAGCAATGAGATTTTTAAAAAATTAACCCTGTACAGACCTATGGATTTATTCCATTCTACGTACAGTGCTAGGTTTTAATCCTTAATTTGCATGATCACCGTGAACCCTCCCACTCCCATACTTACTGATACTGATTTCTTTTCCAGCTAACTACTCAGAATATCCCCTCACTGGTGTAGGTTTTCTTGCCTGGGCTGTTAATAAAATTGGCTTTGCATCTCTTTAAAGACTTGTTGTTACTTGTTTTGTTCTTTGACAACAGAAAATCCCAACTCTAGATGAGTCTGTCTCATTCTTTGGGTCTTGATCTGGACAGTTGGAAACTGATGAAGAAAATTAACATGAACTCACATATTGCTATCATATAATACATACATGCCACATCAGCTGGGTGGCTTCACAGGTGGCTCTACTGGAATTGTTGACTCAAACTCTGTAGATAACCTTCCAGACACTTAATTCGAAAATCCATGGCCTACACTTAACCCTTTCCAATTCAAGCACAGAGAAACTTGACATTGTTGTTACTACTACTTAGAACTTTACATTTCTTTGGCTGCCATGTTTCTTTCCTCATTTCTTCTAAACGCTCCTTTTATTATTTATTTTTTTCTATTCATCCCTTTGAGGCTCCCATGTCCTCTTTCCATTATCTCTACTTTTATGAAAGCAATTCTCACAACTTTCAACTCTAGATCTCCACACAAGAACATTCCTTTGATCTAGACCTAACTTCTCATCTGTCTGTTAAATGAACCCTTGATGGCATTCTCGGAAGGAAGGGAAAGAGTGAGCCATGAGGCACCCAGGTGGCTCAGTCAGTTAAGTATCTGCCTTCAGCTCAGGTCATGATCCTGATCCTGGGTTCCAGGCTGGTCCTAGGCTCCCTGCTCAGTGGGAGTGCCTGTGTCTCCTTCTCCCTCTGTTCCTGTTCCTCTGCTCATGCTCTCATCAAGAGTACCTGATTGAGAAGGTGAGTGAACTGGATAAGGGGGCAAATAGTGGAAGTGGATTATGTAGAGTCTCACAGGTCATTGCAAGGCCTTTGCATTTTACCTGGAAAATTCTGAGACTGACTTAGTCTTTGAAAATAATTTTGCTGCTAAGGGTGAAAACATGGAGTATAGTTAGGAGGTAACAGCAATAATCCAGGCAAAACGTAAAGGGGGACTTTTACCTAAAATTCATATGGGGTTTTCTTTTCAAGCTTTTTCTTATGACTGATAAAATTTCTTCCTCTAAAATAAAGTACCATCTTGTCTCTATAAATTATTATGAATTTCAATTTAATTTTGTTCTAATTCTCAGTCCTAAGTTATAATGTTTCATTTTAACTCACCCTAAATTCTGCCTTGGTGGTTAATCTGTCCTGAATCTGTTTTGGCTCTTGGACATTAGGCCAACTCCAGAGCCCTTACAGTCTCTTTCAGCTTGTAGGTGATGGACATTTTGGCTTTGGGAATCAGGCTTATAGCTTCCCTCATTTATTGCCCACTGTTGAAGTGCCTGTAATTCTGCAGAAGGAATTCTTTTTTTCTTTTTCTGAAGATTATTATTTATTTTTAAGTGATCTCTACACCCAACGTGGGACTCAAACTAGCAACCCCAAGATCAAGTCACATGCTCATCTGAGTCAGCCAGACTCCCCTACAGAGGGATTTCTTTTTAGTTTTCTTCTCTGTCTGTTTTTACATCCACATAGAAAATGAGGTTATATCAGTGAACGCTTTGTTGAGAATATACAAAACTTCCCTTTATGTTCATATTTTCACCAACTAGAAGAGTAAAACCATTCTTCTCTCAATAGTTTTCTCAGAACTTACCTGAAAAGTTTTTTTTTTTTTTAAAGATTTTATCTATTTACTCAACAGAGAGAGATCACAAGTAGGCAGAGAGGCAGGCAGAGAGAGAGGAGGAAGCAGGAATCCCGCTGAGCAGAGAGCCCGATGTGGGGCTCGATCTCAGGACCCTGGGATCAAGACCCAAGCCAAAGGCAGAGGCTTTAACCCACTGAGCCACCCAGGTGCCCCCTGAAAAGTTTTTATTACAGTACTACTTGAACAGTAATTCTATCAATGACTTAGCAACCTGCAGCTTTTAACAAAATAAAATAAAAGAATGCCTTAGAATTTGTTTGCTGAAAGAGGTTGCTTCCTTTACACAGACTATAACACTTTAAACAGAGTCAAAATAAGAATTCTGAACATAAACTCATTCCATGTGATCATGAATATTTTAGAATATAATAAAGATACAATGAATTTTACTGGCATTACCTTGTCTCTGCAAGAAATATTGTAAGTATTACAGCAGGCACTCTAAACCTTGCATGGAGTGTCGATTTTGAAGCATGTCCACAGACTCCTGAACATTCCTCCCATTGAAAGTAACGTCCATGTGCCCTCCTCTTGAATCTGGGCTGACCCTAATGACTTTCTTGTCACCAAAAGAATACAATGGAAATGATGTCAAGTGAGTTCTGAAGCCGGATCAGAAATGGCTGAGAACTTGCTGCTAAGTTCTCTTAAGATATTTGCTCTGGGGTCAGCTAGCCAAACATAAGAAGTTTGAAATCGTTACACTGGAAACTGTCACACTGGGAAGTCTACATATAGGCATTCTGATTGATGGTCCAATTAACAGACTACATCAAAAGCCAGGCAGACGAGTGAGCAAGCTCGGATGTTTATTTCCCAGTTGCACCTTCAGATCAGGTTGCAGCCCTGCCAACACGGGAGACCCTAAGTGAAAACTGCATGGCCACATCCTTTTTGAATTCCTGACCTACAAAACTGTGAGCAAAATAAAATGATTGTTTTAAGCTAAGCTCAGAGATAATTTATTCACAGCTAGTAACCAGAATGCATGGATATTACAGCCATTACATGCTTAATTGTCCTCTATTCATCTGGTCTAACTTACAGTCTTGCAAACTATATATTAATATTTCCAAAGACGTATCCCTCCATAGATAGAAGTTATATGTTAATATGAAGAACTAGCTTTATTATCATTAAAATGTCCCAAGAACCTTGACTGTAAGCATTTTGAAGAGCTGGACATAATGAGAATTTTAAAAAATAGGTTCACTCTGCCAATTCCTTTTATTAAACCTGTTGTATTCTAGAGATTATTTCTAATTATATAATGATTAGGGAGTCAAGGGTCTTTGTCTACCTTTGAGCATATTAATTATCTTCTTAGTTTCACAAACTCAAGGATATAATTTTTATCTGCCTTGATCATGTCTTCTAGGAGAATTGGAATTTTTAAGATACAAACTTTGAACACTTTTCACTTTAAAAGAAAACATTTTTTTATTCATTTCTAAAGTGGGAATTTCCAATTCTTGCAAAATATTAGGGATTTACAGGTAAGGAGGGGGATTGGGAAAGCACAGAGTTGCTTACTGGTTGGTAAAGTGGCCAGAGTCTATCTTTTTGATTAACTTACCTACCACACCCTTCAAAGCTGAGAAACTCAGCTTTTGCAAGACTATGCAAATATATCTTTCTTTTCTAAAAATGTACCAAAATTTATCAACTGAATTAAAACCGAGCTTTGCCATAGAACCAAAAGGAATAAGGGGCGCCTGGGTGGCCCAGTGGGTTAAGCATCCAACTCTTGATGTAGGCTCAGGTGATGATCTCAGGGCCCTGGGACTGAGCCCTGCATCAGTCTCCCTGCTGGGCATGGAGGATTCTCTCTCTCCCTCTCTCTCTGCCCCTCCCCCAGCTGATGAACTCTCTCTTGCTTTCTCTCTCTAAATAAATAAAATCTTAAAAAAAAAAAAGAAATCAAAAGGAACACAATTTACTTTTTTTTCTCTTATTCTTTTGACAACTTGTCATTCCTTTTTTATAAGTCATAGAATTGCCATCAGGAGACTCTAGCCAGAGAGATAAGTCCTTTGAACTGACTGGGACAGACATTCTCAAAGTGTGGCCTGGGGACACCCGTGGGTCCCAGAAACTATTTTTATGTCTGTGAAGTCAAATTATTTTCCAAATAATGTTAAGACTCTATTTGCTGTTTTTGATCTCGTTCTTTCTGGGTGCACTGTAGCATATTTCTAGAGCCTGCATGGTGTGTGGTACTGCAACAGAATAAATGCAGAACTACGCATGAGAACCCAGTTGTCTTCTTATGTAAGATGCTAAAAAGGTTCACAAAAATGTAAAATAGTGCCACTTTTATCACCAATTAATTTTGGTAAAATATTACTATTGTATAAGATTGTTGACAAATTATGAATACATTTTCTTAAAAAACTACAAACATGCAAGGGATTATTAAATGAATAAATATTTTTAAATTTTCTAAGTTTTCATTTCTAAGGTTAAATATTGATAGATGTAACACATATAAAAAATTTCTTTGAGATCCTTAAAATTTTTTTATTGTGTTATGTTAGTCACCATAAAATACAGTAGTTTTGGATGCAGTGTTCCAAGATCCATTGCTTATGTACAACGCCCAGTGCTCCATGCAATACGTGCCCTCCATAATACCCACCACCAGGCTTACCCAACCTCCCACCCCCTGTCCCTTCAAAACCCTCAGATTGTTTCCTAGAGTCCATAGTCTCTCATAGTTCATCTCCCCCTCCAATTTCCCTCAACTCCCTCCTCCTGTCCATCTCCCCATGTCCTCCATGTTATTTCTATGCTCCACAAATAAGTGAAACCATATGATAATCTAATTTTTTTAAGATGTGAAGAAGTTCTCAAAACCTTTGAGAACTCCTCGGTTAGGAATTCATCTGAGGAAATAAACATTATTTTACTGATGATAACTAACAACACCATGCTTCTAGGTAACTCAAAACCTTAGACTTCTAAATCTGTGTTATGCTGCAATACTCAAAAATTCTAGTAAGAATGAGAAACATCACTGTGTCATATATGGGCTAATTGATAGACCTTGGTAGGCCAGTATTTGGAGTTCTGTGAACCAAAGATCACAAACCCAAGTTCTGTGAACCAAAGCTAGTGTAAAAAGGTATGTGTGTGCCCATGTGATTATTTGATAGGATGGCAGAAAATCAAGAAAAAATGTCCTGTGTGAAATACTACTAATTGAAGGATTAGGTCATCTTCTTTCTAAATCTCTCTCCTCTTCTCTTTTCAGACTAGATAACGGAGTCAGACTGCTGTGACTATTTCATCATTTCCTTGTTTGTTTAGCAAAGTAGGTAATAGGAAAAGTACGAGAAATGGTCAGATCATCCTGTTCCAAAGTGTTAATACTCACTCCATTTAGCCTTTTGCCTCTGAACCAGTAAAATGAAAATACCAAATTGCTTTTGATTAAGAAATCCTGAAATTACATTTTAATTAGGGTAATAAAAATTAACCACCCTGACCAACCTGAGCCTTTGACCAAGCTTTGATCTGACTGTTAAGTTTTAAGGAAATGCGCAATTTTTTATTGATGTAGTTTTTTTAATGACTTGCTTTCAGGTCTTTAGAATCATATTTTTATTTAAAACCAAGCAAAAAGTGACTAAGTGTGGTTAAAAAAAAAAAAAGGTGTGTGTGTGGGGAACACATATATCTCCATAAGACTTCTTGAAAAAGTCCAGTTTTGGGGCGCCTGGGTGGCTCAGTGGGTTGAGCCTCTGCCTTTGGTTCAGGTCATGATCCCAGGGTCCTGAGGTTGAGCCCCACAATGGGCTCTCTGCTCAGCGGGGAGCCTGCTTCCCCTTCTCTCTCTCTGCCTGCCTCTCTGCCTACTTGCGATCTCTGTCTGTCAAATAAATAAACAAAATCTTAAAAAAAAAAAGAAAAAGAGAAAGTCCAGTTTTTACTGTGCCTAGGCATGATAGTCCGAAAGTCAGGTCTTCCAAGAAAAATAAATATTTACTTACCATTTGCTAGTTATTGAATACCTTATGGGAATATAAAAATTATACAGAAGATAAAGAGACCATATTGTCTTAATATTAAGTTATACCTATATGCATAGAGTTTTATCAAGAGTTGTGAGATAAAACTACATTCCTTCTTGGTTTATAAACTCTTACCTTTCTGAATATTTTAATGGAGTTAATATAATATATATTATATATAATATACATGAGATATATAATATAATCTTATTATATATGTACATGTGCGTATATTTATGTATATATGTATATATGTAAATGTAAGTGTGTGTGTATATATATCTGTACACATATGTGTGTATGTGTGTGTGTTTTTGTGTATACATATATATATATATATATATATATATATATATATATATTTGAGAGCAGTAGAGAGTGAGAGGGAGGGGAGCAGAGGGAGAGGGAGACAGAATCTCTCTCTTAAGCAGGCTCCACACCCAGCACAGAGTTCAACATGGGGCTTGATCTCACAACCCTGAGATCATGACCTGAGCTGAAATGAAGAGTCAGATGCTTAACCAACTGAGCCACCACATGCCCCAGGACAATATTATTTAAATGTCCTGCTGAAAAATAAAGACTGTACATCCTATGTGCTTTTCAGAAAATATATCTATTTCTGCTTTTTCAAAATTCATTCAACAACCATTTATTGACCAAATACTATGTGCCTTTGCTGTAAATAAGGCACTGGAAAAGAACAAATGTCATGCAATTTATTTCTAGTGGGGTAGATCAATTAATATTTCACATAATTTTGATTACTTATAAATGCTAGGCAGAAAAACAAAACAAGAATATAGAGTGTGATAGGATGCAAAATGGGATATATTTAGATAGGATAGTCAGAAAGGTTTCTCTGATGGAGTGACCGAGATTACAAATGGCCACACATTCTTTCTATCTCAATGTACCCATCTTTTTGAAATGTGACTTTGTTATTTCTCTCATCAAAAGATATAGTTTATTTCTCCAGCTTTTGAATCTGGCCCAGCACCATACTACTGAATGATAAACAAGCCAGCACCATACTACTGAATGATGACATCCCTGCTTGGTGTCTGTGAAATTCCTGAATTTTGGTGTTTGTGGTTTTCATTATGTTTTTAAATATTTCAGTCATTATTTTCACCAACTACTTATTTTGCTCTCACTCCCTTCTGTGATTCCAAATTACAGTTAAAGTCACTTAAAATTCATTCATGGCTCAATGGAGCTCTCTCTATTTTTTTTTTAGCATTAATTATGAGTTTCTTTCTGACTCTGGATAATTTCTATTGCTATGTCCTTAAGTTTAGTGACATTTTCTTCTCTATTTTCTAATTTGCTCTTAAGCCCATTTAGTGACTTTTAAAATTTTTAGAAACTCTATTTTCTAATTCTAGAAATTATCTTTGCTGTGTTTTATATATTCAATTTCTTTACTCTTTGCATCCATGTTTTCCTTTAAATTCTTCAGCATATTTCTAATAGCTGTTTTTTAAAATCCTTTCCTGCTAATTTTATTATCACAGTCATTCTAGGGTCTTTTTCTATTGACTTATTTTTCTTTTGGCTATGCATTAAGTTTTCCTGCTTCTTTGTACATCTAATAGTTCTTGATGGGATATTGGGCATTTTAAATATTACACTACTGTCTTCCTTTAAAGTATGTTTTGGGGTAGGCAACTAAGTTATTTGTGGGGTAGTTTGATCCTTCTGAGACTTGTTTTTTAACTTTGTTAGGGTGAGTCTACAGTATTCTTTCCTCCAGGGCTAATTTAGTCCTACTACTAAGCAGCAATATTTTTGGGGTCTTTTCTGAATAACTTGGGAATTTAACAATGTCTCTTCACTCTATCTGATTAGAATTCAAGTATCTCCTTGTTCTCTGAATACTTGATAAAGTTTGTAATTTATAGTATCACTGGTACTTCTTCACCCAGCCAATCCATGAGAAGCTTAGAGTTCAGCCAAAGACTTAAGGTGACCTTGTGGATTTTTAGGGCATTTTCTCTGAAAAGCTACTTTGTTGGATCTCATCCCTGAAAATCCCATCTGCCTAAGCCTCTATGAACTCAAATCTTTGTCTGCTCAATTCATTGAGACTGCTGTTCCCTCCTTGGGCTCACCCTTCCTGTGCTGCACTCCTGAAAATGGCTCCAGGCAGAAATCTAGGGTGATTATGGGGCTTACCTCTTTTGTCTCCCTTCTCTAAGTGATTAGAATCCTGTGGTGCCTGCTGACCACTATCCAAACAAATTTGACTTGTGTATTTTATTCAATTTTCTAATTGTTTATGATGAGAGGGCAAGCCCAATACTAATTTCCCCATCAAGTATGGAAACAGAAGTTCAGAAGATGATTCTTTGCTTGTGTGAAGAAGAAAGATACAGCAATGTTATAAACCAGTGGAAATGATCCAGTTAGGAAGAGAAATCTGGTGATGCTTGAGAGAAGTATGTATTTCAGAAGCACTTTCTTTAAGAAAGTGAGAATGGATGTAAACCAGTGCATAACTAGAAGGGTTGATTTTAATAAGGAAATGAAAATTTTATTTATCAACCCAGAGTTAAAGTAATATGCTAACAAAGTCAGAATAATAAAGCAAAACTTAGTACGTAATAGAAATACTATAACCATTATGTATTTTTTGATCAAAGGATTTGAGTGAGTAGAACAGCAAATAAAATAAAGCATTTGTTCTTCATCTTTGGCCAAAATGGAGTTATTTTTTTCCTCCCACATTACAAGCCTTTAAATATTTAGTCCCTCTGTTTCACTATGCATCTATTTTCTTTTGAGGATCTCTATATCTAGAAGGATCAAATAAAAGATATAAAAATACTATGTGTATATGAATTATTGTAGATAAATTCTGGGTTTTGGTGCTGGTCACTTGGCTGGTTTAAAAAAAAAATACCACTCTATTTTTTTCCAGTTAGAAAAACCAATGTAATTTTGCATTGGAATTAATAACCATATAATAGGGTTAGTGCTAGGATTAAAACAAAATATAATCAATGTGCTAACCACAGCTGTCACTGAAATATCAATTTCCATCTTCTTCTTAGGTAGTGGAAGTTCTCATCTTGTTTACATAGTTCTGTCTTCCACTTAGAAATTTTAAGTTCTCCAGAAAGATTAACTAGGAAGACAATATTAGATCCCATCCACCAAAGAAATCTAATGAATTTAGTTCTTTTTTTGTCCCAAAAAAGCTCTCTCCAAGAGCCTCTTCTTTTTTTAAATTTTATTTTCTCTGAAAATACAAGTCAAAATTTAAAATGAATTTAAAATTTAAAACAGCTTATATTGATTTGTAGGATTATACATTTATATTATATAAAATTGTTGGTAATTATATTCTATTTCCATTGATACCTTGACATTTCAGTTTTTCAGATAATTGTGCAAAGTAGGGTAAATTCTCGAGACTTATTCTTAGATCCAGTTTCTCCAAACTGAGATCTCCTTATTACCTTTCCTGATTTTTGTATCTTTTGCTCATTGATGGGTCTTCAGGTCCTAGAATCATGCCTAGCACATGGTAGAAATTCAGTATATATTAAGTTGGAATTAATGCTGAATATTAGTACCTGTTACTACCTCCAAGGACGTTAGTATTCCATGGAACAAATTCTGGAAACTGCTGTCATGGAGCTATTTCAGTTAACCACCCTGATTTTTTTCCCTCTGTGCTGAGACCTTCTGTAGCACAATGAATGGGAAGCTTTCTTCTTTGTGTGTATGTCAGAGAGAGGCTATATCCTAAGTCTGGTAGCTAAACCTTTGAAAGTCACAATCTGTGTAGGATTTATGTGCCAGGGATATTGAAAGGATTAAATCTTTCTATGCTCTGCTAGTCTTTGGTGACAGGGCACTATATTTCCTGTTATCGGAGCCCTTGTCCTTGGCTCTCACCCTGGTGCCAATGGATTTAGATGAGCAGGCTGTACATTGCTGTTGTGTGTACATGTGTCAGCTGCAGGAAGTCCGTCCCAGGTGACAGCAGTGTCACTTTGGTATCTCATCCTCTTTTACACCTGATCACACTTGCAGATGGGAATGCCAAGAGCACCTCTGAGTTACAAGGCTGGAGGAAGTGACTGGGAGAGTAGATGCCAAATGGACATCTTGACATGCAGAGGGGGCCTGAAGACCCTCAGTGTGAGTGCTGTGAAAATATACAAAGCCTGTGCCTCATGCACAGATTCTCACTGTGACTGGAATGCAAGGCACAAGGTGGTAACAATTCAGAAACCAGAGAGGTAGGCAGACCTACATTTATGACCCAAAGATGAAGTTTCCTAGCAGGAGAAGGTGAACTTGGATGGACTTCTGTCTGCTTGGCATAGCTGTATCCATTCCCAGGGTGTTGGTGAGGTGAACTTACTTATCCATGCTTGACCTGAGGGCTCTGTCCCTAATTCTCCTCACCTGGAATCCACTTTTACCCACTAACATATAATTAAATCCTTGTGTAACAGAACCAAACATTATCATGAGGGAAAAGGGTCTTTATTCTTCTTGTCCCCCAAGAGCTCTATGCCCTTAAGCGGATCGAGGCAATCAGCTAGGAGACTGGGGTAGGGAGAGGAGAGGAGTGAGGATATCTGACTTGCACTCAGATGTTGTAATATTTATACATGAAGCGGGAAATATCAGCTGACAGAAAGATGAGCTGTAAGAATGGGTTTGGATTAAGAGCTGAAAGTTGATGGGAAGAAAGAATCCTCAGGTTTGTGGTGTAGTGAGGTAGACTGTAGAAAAATACAGAAAGGTGTTTCGGGAAATTTGGGTTAGAAATTAGACACAATTCATTTAAACATTTTTTGGAGGAAATGCAAATAAAAATAGGATCATATTTCCTAGTAATTACTTAAGGTATCTGGACTCTGCTCCTTTGAATGAGTTCCTGTGCCAGAAAGAAGCTTCATAGATCCTGGGGTTTATTTGGGTTATGTCTGAATAGAGTCAATTTCTACCTGTGGTCTTTTTGCTGACTGCGCCTGTATGCTCCCTTCTAGAATGAATGGCCATTTGCAGGTTTGGCACAACATCTCGTGCGTAGTCACAGCACATACATAACTTGACTCCTGATCCCACTTTGGGCTGCAGTTTTTCATAGCCTGGGCTGACAACATCTAAAATAGGTACACGGCCCCCAAATTGCTCCTGAGGGTGGGCCGGTTCCAGACAAAGCTAGAGCAGGTATATCCTTGTTCTGAATTTCCGCATTCCAGAATCTGTTCTCATGTTGACACAGAGCCCTCCTAATGTTCCCCAGACAACTTCGATGTTAATATTTATGTATTCTTGACTTGGCATTTTGCCAGTACCAGGAGAATGCACATTTTAAATGGACTATTAAATGAGGGTTCATTCTTAATAGAAAAGTATTCCCAAATGATAGAATTTTAGAAACCGTACAAAGAAGGAATTTGGGGGCAGAAAATTTGCCTTCTCAGTATTCTTTAAATACCACACTCCTTGACTTCTGTATACGTGTAAGTCTTTTTCTCCCTTCGACATCCTTGTTGAGGCAGACATTCGTCATCACCTGGTCAGTTAGCATTCATGTCTTCTTTCTAATGGCTCCCCCATTTGCTCTAGGGGAGCCACACCTTCTACATTGTGGGAAAATTTAGTGCGATGCTAAACTTTGGTGTCTGGCCCTCACTGAGGAAATGAAGAAAGCCAGATCCTTGCTCTCATGGTCTGAATATGAGAAGGAGGGAGGCACATGGTGTAAGTCTTGTGATGGGGAGGCCTTTTCTGCTAGACTTTGGCCCACGAACAAGTAATGTTACAACCGAAGAATGCTTGGAGTGCAATCTTCCCAGCCACCTGTTCGTACCACAAGACCACTCTATTTATCTAATTCTGTTTCCTAGACCTCCAGAGCTGCTTTGGTTTCTGTTCATTTCCAAAACTGGTTTTGTAGCCCTCCAGTGGATTTTCTGAGCTCCCCAGATCCTTTTACTAAATAGTTTGTTTGTTTGTTTGTTTCTGGTAGCCTGATAATTAAGCCCATTCTTATTACTGCAATCAAAAATCTAGGAGGGATAAACTCGAAAAATACAAAGTTAAAATAATGATTAATAGTTGTATCCTATATGCACACGTCATCCTGAGTCCAAGTAAAATTAAAATGTTAATTCTGTGTTCTAAAAAAGGATATATGAAAATAAATTACATGTTTCTGGTCCTGCCTCCAACATCAGCTTTTGAAAATTAAAGACCTCAAAAAGGGTACTTCATCTCATCCTATTGTTTTAATACGTGTGTGTGTGTAAACTTTTCATTTTGAAATAACTGTAGATTCATATAGTTATACAAACATAGAGATCGTTTATTCTTTACCCACTTTCCCCCACTGTTAACATCTTTCAAAACTTACAAGTATGATATCATAAGCATGATATTGTTGTCAATACAATTCCTGGATCTTATTCAGACTTCCCTAGTTTTTTAATAAACTTTTTAATGTATGTTCCA
Organism: Enhydra lutris kenyoni; assembly: GCF_002288905.1. Classification (NCBI taxonomy): domain Eukaryota; kingdom Metazoa; phylum Chordata; class Mammalia; order Carnivora; family Mustelidae; genus Enhydra; species Enhydra lutris. The sequence goes on along the minus strand of NW_019154145.1, from coordinate 9,594,447 downwards.
TTTCATGCATATTTTATCACATGTGGAGGGTTGTGTATCCATTACTACAGTGAAGATATAGAACAGTTCCATCACCATGAAGATTCATCATGCCGTCCTTCTATAACCACGTACCTTTCTCATTCAACCACTGATCTTTGCTCTAACTTTGTCATCTCAAGAAGTCTATATTAATGGAATCATTTAAGCATGTCACCTTTTGGAATTAGTTTTTTTTCACTCAGCATACTTCCCTTAAGATCCATCCAATTTGTGGTGTAAATCAATAGTTTATTTCTTTTTGTCGCTAAGTAGTATTCCTGGCATGCGTGTACCACAGTTCGTTTAAACATTCACCTGTTGAAAGACATCCAGGTACTTCCCAGCTTGGGCTATTACAAAGCTGTTCTGAACATTCACATACACATTTTGGTATAGAAATATAAATTCCTTTCTATTGAGTAACCACCTAGGGGTAGCATGGTTGCATCAGATGGCAGCCATATATTAACTTTTTAAAAAAACTACCAAACTGATTTCTAAAGTAACTATATCATTTTGCATTCCTACCAGCCCGTATGACAGCATTCCAGTTACTTCCCATCCTAACATTTGATATTGTCTGTAGTTTAATTGTAGCCATTCTAATAGGCATTCAGGAGCTGCTCATTATAGATTTAATTTGCATTTATCTAATAACTCACAATGTGGGGAAACTTTTCTGCGTTTATCGGTCATCCACATAGCTTCCTTGGGGATGTGCTTACTCTAATCTTTTGTCTATTTTAAAAATTGAGCTATTTTCTTATTGTTGAGTTTTGAGTTCTTCATATATTCTGGATATAATTCATTTATCAAAGGTAAGATTTGGGGCGCCTGGGTGGCTCAGTGGGTTAAGCCGCTGCCTTCGGCTCAGGTCATGATCTCAGGGTCCTGGGATCGAGTCCCGCATCGGGCTCTCTGCTCAGCAGGGAGCCTGCTTCCCTCTCTCTCTCTCTCTTCCTGCCTCTCCGTCTACTTGTGATCTCTCTCTGTCAAATAAATAAATAAAATCTTAAAAAAAAAAAAAAAAAAAAAGGTAAGATTTGTAAGTATCTTCTTCCAGACTGTGGCTTGTCTTTTTATTCTCTTAGGACATCTTTCAAAAAGAAGACTGTTTCGTTATGTTCTGTTTCAGTGAAGTCCGATTTACCAACTTTTGGATCAGGGTTTTAGAATCCCATCTAAGAAATCTTTGCCTATACAAAGCCACAAAAGTTTTCTCCAATGCCTTGTCTAGAAGTTTTATAGTTCTAAGTTTTATATTTAGGTCTGTGATCATTCTGAGTTATTATTTCGAATGTGCTGTGAGGATCAAAGTTTACTTTTTGCATATGAAGCTCTAAGTGTTCCATCATTGTTTGTCATTTGTGGGGGGAGGGCAAGTCTGGTACCAAAAAAACTGCTATGAACATCTGTTGTGTGAACTTAACTTACTTTTCATTTCTCTGAAATGGATGCCCAAGAATGTAATTTCTGAATTTTAATAAAAACTGCCAATTTTTTAGTATGTGTTTGAAAAAAGAAGACATGAGGATTAAGAACTTGTATGAATTTGACTTTTGCTTCTTCCTTCTTAGGAATTTTGAGCAACTTACTAAATGTCTCCATGCCTTTGTCTCCTTACTTATAAACTAGGGGAATAGTATAATACATTTTACTGGGTTGTTATGAGGATTCAATGTATTAAAAATGAAACTATTTAAAAGAACGCCTAACGTGGAAGGCACGGTCAATAATCTTAGCTAGCATTGTTTGCAACCAGCATTGCTACTATTATCTTTTGTGGCTGTTCATCACCCTTGAGTACCCCTTTTAAATTTTGACTATTTCCTATATTATGAGATCCTAGGAAGCCAGAAAACTTGCATTTCCATCTTTTCTAGCGACAGGGGTAAAGGCCTGTGACTTGGGTCTACGCATCGGATTTCAGAAGTGAGCAATAAAGGCAGATGGCCCTTTACCAGCAGTTCACTCCTTCAAAGAACTCTGGGCAGCCAGAGTGGTGTTCTAGAATTCAGTCCCAAGGGATATAGGTATGAGCAGAGAAGCACTGGTTTTTCTTCCTGGAGAGAGACTCTCTTTTGTTTGGCTTTTTATTCCCTAGCTGTGTAGCTTCAGAGTGTGGCTGTCGGGCCTTTTTGGAGATTACCAAACTAATATTATTTAATATTAGAATATTGTTTAATAATTTAATTAATACTATTTAATAATGTTCCTTGCTATTTAAATTACCAATTTTGAAAAGTCACATGTGTGGGTGTGTATGGCTTAAATGCATTTTTAAGGCATATACATATATACAAAATAGAGAAAATATTTTTAGCCATATATAAATAGATAAATATTTATTCCTATGTATATAGGACATTTGGGGGACTGTTGAAGAACTCTGAATGAGGTGGACTGTATCATAGTAATGTTTCACACTAATGTCCTGATCTTGATAATTTTACTATGATTATTTAACTGAATATTCTCGGTTTTAGGAGATACACACTGAAGGACTTATAAGTAAAGGACAACGTCTATAACTTATTCTCAATTGATTCAGAAAAAAAATATGTACAAAAGGATGCTTGGGGTGCCTGGTTGACTCAGTCGGATAAGAGTCGGCCTTGGGCTCAGGTCACCATCTGAGGGTCCTGGGATGGAGCCCCATGCCAGACTCCTTGCTCAGCAGGGAGCCTACTTCTCCCTCTCCCTGAGGCTCCCCCTGACTTGGGCTTTCTCTCTCATGTCAAATAAATACAACCTTAAAAGAAAATATGTACAAAAGGATGCTCAAGCAAATGTGGCAAGATGTTAAGAAACAGGGAATGTGGGAGAAGGATACACAGTATCCTTTGTACTATTCTTACAATTTTTCTGCAAGTTAAAAATTACTAAAAAAATTAAATACAATGAAATACAAAAATTAAAATAAAGGGTAAAAAAATTAGTCAAAGTGGATTTTGTCGTTTGTAATGAAGAACTCTACTAATACATAAGAATTATGGGGACTCAAGGGTCAAGACTATTTTTGTCAGCTCAGGCTGCAATAAACAGACTGGGAGGCTTATAAACAACAGAAATTTACTTCTCAAGTTCTGGGGGCTGGAAGTCCAAGATCAAGGCCCTGGCAGAGTCTCCTCACACATGCAGAGAGAAAGCAAGTGCTGGTCTTTTCCTTTACTTATAAGGACACTAATTCCATGCTGGGGGTGCCACCCTCCTGACCTCACTGAAACCTAATCACATCCCAAAGGCTTCACCTCCAAATACCATCCCACAGGAGCTTAGGGCTGCAACATGTGAATTTGGTCGGGGTAGGGGGAGAACAGCAGAGAGGGAGCTTGTCCTCATGATTTTCCCCCTACACCCCCAGAGCTGGACAACCTCTGCTTGAGACCATGTGAGGGCAGTCGGCAGTCATGGACTGGAGACGACACGGACTTCTTAAACGCAGACCTCCAATGTACCATAAACATGGTGGTGTCTCCTCCTATCAGACTCCCTCTCACACCTGCTCTTCTGATGTCCCTTCTCTGTGGGCTCCATTGTCCTGGGAGGATGACAGAAGCCACACAAAGGCCAAAACTAACACTCCTCCTCCTGCTCTGAAGGGAAGACACTAGAAATTCCTACACCACCATGGGAGCCTTCTAGAGAGGGAGACAAAATAGAACTCTTGCTTCAGTAAGCCTTCTGAGCTACTATAATTAAAGACTGCCATCTTCATCCCATTCATAAACTTAAACCAAACTTGAATTTTCCATGAAGCATCTTTTGGTGAAAAGCAACATTCCTTATCTGTAGCTGTTTTTAAGTGTCACAAGGCATGCTTCTCGAGAGCGGGATACACGAGATGATCCCACCTGGACAGCCAAGGCACTGGTGCTAATTTTAGAGAGTGCAGTGCACAGAGGGGAAGGTGTCAGCGCCAACGTGAGATTCACATCACGGTTTCCCTCCCTGACTCAAGACGGTTCAAACTTATTCATCTCCATACTATTTTTATCGCAAGTTCAAATAGAAAAGCTTTTACCTAAAATGTACTTGTTTTAAAGGACAATTTCATATAGGAATAGGAAATGAAATTTCCTCTAAAGGATTTAATCTGAACTGATACGCACAATAGAGCAGGAAATTGTAATCTCCAGTTATCAGATGGACTTGTATACCTGGAGGGTAAGAGAAAGGAGAGAGAGAAAGGTGGGCGTGGAAGGGGGGAGAATCATTCTATATATTTGTGCTGCGATAGTCTCCCGGTTAAAATTCAGTGCTTACAGTATTTACTTGAATGTGGTCACTGCAGTGTAGTCCCCTTCCTGGCTGTGTATTAAACATTGTATTTTCAACTTCAGAGAGAATGCTGTAAAATCTGGCTGTCCATTAGCATCCCGGAAGTGCTTCGAGCTACACCTGGTCTGAGCCCCAGCTGAGACCCAGGGAACCAGAATCCCTGTGGGAGGGGCCACAGGTCCCCGGCGGACCAACCAGGGGCCAGGACCCACCGCTTTAAATTCCGCATTCTGCTTTCTACCATAAATGTGCTCCTGACACCGGAAACCTTTTTAAATTTCACAACTTGATACTGAAAGTCCTGTAATGGTGCTGTTTCAACAGGAAAGCCACCCTCCCTTTTAGAAACATGAATCTGATTTATTTATTTATTTTTTTTTGCATTGTATTTGCTGTAAATCACGTGAGTATTTACAGAGCGAGATACACGTAGGCAAATGAATGTGCATTTCTTCAACCACGTGCGGCTCGGGGATACCACCTGGATTTCATATTACAGTCCCCCCTGCCCAGAACATTTTCTCATTTGAGCCTATAAAGCAAGTAGGTCAGATGGTATCATCACTGTTTCACAGATTAATGAGGGATCGGAAAGAATTGAAATGACATTTTTGAATTCTCTTTGTGACAAGACTAGCACAGTTTTCTTTACACCAAATGCAGCACTATTTTCCCCTCTCTCTGCATATATAAATGCACTGATATAGAGAAACTACTTTTACATAATATATACTTCTATGTAATAATATATAATTGTAGGTATATGTAACATTATTGCATATTACTGTATCCTTCCCTTGTGTTGATACACATATTTGTTTATAGATATATTATATATTATATAAATGTCTCTCATAAGTAAAAATATTAAGGTACAGCTTAGGTTTCTTAGACTGTCTTCATCAAGGTTAATAACAGACTTAGTTATCAAAACTGTACATCAAATATGTAGGTAATAAAAGAAATCATATCAGATATATCATTCTCAACCTTAGGCAAGCAGGTATGGGGAAACTGCAAGAGGGAATTAAAAACAGAGAACCAAAACCTGCAATCACTTGAAAGGGCTCAAATCTTATTTAAACAGCATGTACAAAATTTGGTGACTGAACTCAATTTTTATTTTAGGAAAACATAACTTTCCCTTAGATTGTTTCCAAACCTCACTTCAACAAAACAGAGCTTTATCTCAAGATTCATAAGTAGTGCGCTCCGCTCGCAGCCATACCTCTAAGCATGTGTTTCTGCTTTGTGTCAAATGCTAACTTCAGGTATGAAGCGTCCATTACAGATCTGGACCATTCAGGGACCCACACTGGCTTTGCATGTTGCCCTCCACTGAGAAGGCAATTACTGCTTTCTCCTGCCATTTATGGATCCTTTCTGAATCTTTATCCCTGGTGATAAAAACATCAAAATGAAGACAAGTTCCTGAAAAGAAAGTGACAGGGAAACTATCACATACATAGATTCTTCTGGGATTTTTGGAAAGTTATTTGCTTATTGGAATGATATTTGCCAAGATGAAAAGACACCAGCAGATTCCTTTAGCCCCTCACTGACCAGGCAGCAGCTCCTGCTCTACTGATACAGGGAACACCCGTGAAAGATTCTGGGCAGTGAGGGGAGAGACTTCGTTGTCAGCGAAAAAGCTCTAGGAACCACCAGGTCCTGGAAAGCATAAAAATGCTGGGAAACAACACTGAAACCTTGGGATACAAGAAGGCCTCACTACATAGATTTAAGCATGAAAATGCTGGGTCTGAGCAGAAGAGGAGGGAACAGACTTCTTGCTATAAATAGTCCCAAAGATTGTAGAAGGAAATGTCTGCTCCGACGTGAACTCAGGGAGGATGGAAGAATCTGTTCAAACTACAAATGCCAAAAATAAAACTTACCTTCTGGGCCAATGAACCATTTTACAGATGGGGAAACTGAGCCAAACAGATACACATACATTTTGACTTACGCTATTGAAGATTTGCTCATCACTGAGCCAAATGGTTACATAATATCCACTTTCATCTTCTGCTTTTAGATTCACTCTTTGCACCTCTTCCTAAGGCAATTTCTCTTGGAAAAAAAATAGCTCAGGGACAGATGGCAGAATTTAGCTACAACCCTGTGTGTGTGTGTGCATGAGCATGCACATGCACATGTATATTGTTTTATTATTTTATTTAGTTTTAAAATTTTAGGGAGTTTCCATAGATTTCATCACAATACCAGAGGGCTATTTATAAAAACAACTCCCATTTTCTTTGGAGCAAATTGCTGGAGGCTAATGGATGGAAAACTGGGATTGCTCTCTTTCTTTTTCCCTTTAAGAAAGCTAATTTGCACTTGGAAATATGTTTAAAACAAATTTCTCATCTGAGGCCCTCAAAGAGTAAGCTTACCTTCTCAGAGACTCCAGTTACTCAAGCATGAAAATTGGTCAAACCTATTTCCCATCCATGATGGCAAAGGCCACTCATCATTAAATAAAACATTTAAGTGGCCATAGAAATATTACAGGCTAGGAAACTGCTTAAGCAGTGAACAGGAACTGGAATTAGAAGACCAGTCCGGTCCTTGAGCAAATAATTAAAACCTCACTGTTTCTCACTCTTGTCTGCAAAAATGGAATGAAATTTCTGGTTATTCATCCATCTAACATGAAGCTCTGAGAACTAATGACTAGTTACAAGGCTCCTTCTCAAAAGAAAGTCCTTGTGGGAGAGGAGAGCAATAAACAGCAGCTGTACTCTTCCTAGTTTCCAAGACAATTCTGATTGCAAATTTTCTGTCCCTTTGTCAGGTCATATGTCAGGCTCTGTGCCAGATTCTTCTCCTAACCTTAATCGAACTCCCCTTCCTTATGGACCTAAAACAAGGTTACAATTTCCTAAAGTAAGAGAATCTTAAGAAAAGTCAACAGAGAGTACCTAGAGGAGAAAGGTTTAGGAAACCTCCTTAGCGTCAGGCATAAGAGACATGCTGATTTGCACAACTAATTTATAGGTATCATAAAAGAGTCACTTGCCAGCTCTGCCCCAGGCTCCTCATTTTTCTGGGGAAAAAAGTGCAACTAGCAGTAGAGTAAATCCTCCCTGGTCTGTCTGTTTCCACTTAGCAGAATCTCCTTTACTATCCAAGTTCAAATATTTTAGATGCGGAGTTTTCTCTTTCTCTGCCTCTGTTTCTGTCTCTACTTCTGTCTCTGACTCTCTCTTTTACAATTTCATTCCAGGAGAAGGCAGCAAGAGAATCATTGTTTTGACCACAAGTATTGGTTGAGGCTCCTTATTTTCTCTAACTTTTCCAGACTCGACCCTTTGGCTTATAGTGGGGTATGGATGGCTTTTCCCTGGGTTTGAATGTTTTAAGACAGGCACTTCATATTCGAGGATGATCTGAGTAAAAGCTAGGAAGGTATTTGATTCCCCCCCACCCCCGGGTCTCCCAATAAGTATACTCTTGCATATTGGTCAGAGGTCACAGATTAGGTTTTACTGAACAGGTAGCTCATTTTACTGAGGACAAAATTAGCAGGTCTATGAGGCAGAAACCAGAATAGGGCAAAGAAGGAGAAAAGTCAGGTGAAAAGTATCCCTACGAGAATCCAGGATTCCATAGTTGGAAGGCCCTTAGAAATCAAAAATTCAATTTTGTCCTGATTCATGATTCTCTTCCAAAATATCCTCCACAGGTGATTGCCCAGTCTAATTTTTTTATACCTCTACCGCCAAAAAATTCACTACCACTTTTCAAGGATACTCATTTTCATGGTTCATGGAAAGATAACTGGGACAGATGCAGAGAGAAGCTGGATCTGCAGTGCTGGGAGGTGACTTTGTTTCAAAGATCAAAACGTGGTCAGCGCTTCGCACCCCTCTGTCCATGACTGACATATGAAGCAGGGGAAAGTCAGTAAGGATCTAGGTGATTTGAGCAGCACCAGCAATCAGCTTGATCTAATTGACATTTGTAGAATATTTCGTCCAACAACAGCAGAATACATTTTCTTCCAAGGCTTTCAGGGAACATTCTGAGACCACATTCTGAGCCACAAAACACACCTTAACAAATTTAAATAAGTAGAAGTCATAAAAAGTATGCTCTCAGCCTGAACTAAATGAAACTAAATCGATAAAGATGGCCATAAAACCCTTAAATATTTGGAAATTAAATTATGCATTCTAAATAAGCCATGTATTGAATAAGAAGTCTTAAGAGTACTAGAGTACTTTAAAATAATTTGACCTTAATGAAAATAAAAATACAACCTAAGAAAATCTGTGACAGGTAGCAAAAAGCATGCTTACAGGGTGATTTATGGCATTAACTGCATTATTAGAAAGAAGAATGATCTAAAATAAGTAATGGTTTCTACTTTATGAAACTAATGAAAGAAGAACAATTTAAGCTGAAAGCAAAGAGATAAAAAGAAATAATTTAAAAATTGGAAACAATGACTGAAAACAGGAAAACAATAAATATAATCAATGAAACCAAAAGCTGGTTTTTTGATAAGATCAATAAAGTTAGTAAATGTCTGGAAAAATAAGAATAAAAGAGAGGACACAAATTGCCAGGAACAGAAATAAAAGATGAACCATCATCACTGATCCCATGAACATTAAAAGGATAATATGGTAATATTATAAACAACTCTATGGCTACAAATCAGATTGCTTAGCTCAAATGGACCAATTCCTTGAAAGATACAAGCTTGTGAAACTCATGGGAGAATCAGACAATCTAAAGAGCCCTTATATCTATTAAAAATAGACATAAGAAAGAATCAGGTCAATGTGGCTCCACAGGTAAATTCTACCAAGCACTTTTAAAAGAAATTATCAATTCTCTACATTATCTTCTGGAAAACAGAAGCAGAGGGAGCACTTCCTAACCCATTCTAGGAGATCAGCATTATCCTAATATCAAAGCCAGATAAACACATTGTAAGAAAGAAAACTGCAGATCAATATCTCTCATGAATATAAATACAAAAATTCTCAACAAATATTAGCAAATCAGGGGCGCCTGGGTGGCTCAGTGGGTTGAGCCTCTGCCTTTGGCTCAGGTCATGATCCCGGAGTCCTGGGATCGAGCCCCACATCGGGCTCTCTGCTCGGCGGGGAGCCTGCTTCCTCCTCTCTCTCTGCCTGCCTCTCTGCCTGCTTGTGATCTCTGTCTGTCAAATAGATAAATAAAATCTTAAAAAAAAAATATTAGCAAATCACAAACAACCTGTAAAAAAAAGTTATACATGACGACCAAGTGAATTTATTCTAAGTATGTAAGGCTAGTTCAACATTAACCAATCAATCAATGTATTCTACCATATCAACAGACTAAAGCAGAAAACCCGTTATGATCACGTCAATCGATGCAGAAAAAAACAAAATTTAAAAATTCTAAAGCCCATTCATGATTTTAAAAACTTTCAAAAATTTAGGAATGTAGAAAAATTTCCTCAATTTGATAAAGAACATCCACCAAAACAAACAAACAAACAAACTAACTAAAACTAAAGGTAACATCATATATATATATTTTTTTAAGGTAACATCATTCTTAACAGTGAAATACTGGCTACCTTTCCCTTAAGATCAGAAGCAAGGTACAGTTATTCTCTCTCACCATTCCAATTTAACATCATACTGGAAGTCTTAGCTAAAGGAAAAGGGCAATAACAAGAAATAAAGAGAGGGGAGCCCGGATGGCTCAATCAGTTAAGTGTCTGACTTCAGCTCAGTCCTGAGATTGAGCCCAGTAGCTGGCTCCCTGCTCGGGGGATTCTGCTTCTCCCTTTCTTTCTGTCCCCCCCCCCCCCCCCCCCCCCGTGCCCCCCCTCTTTCTCTCCCCCAAAAAAATAAAATCTTAAAAAAAAAAAAAAGGAAAGAAATAAAAAGGTATACGGATTGGAAAGGAAGAAATAAAACTGTCTTTAATTGCAGATGACATGATTTTCTATGTAGGAAACTACAAAGCATCTACAAAAGTCTCCTGGAACTAAAGGACAAGTAAAGCAAGATTGCAGGATACACGGTCAATATACAAGTGAGTTTTTTTCCCACATACCAGCAATAAACAATTGAAATTTAAAATTAAAGAAAAATACCACGTTTAATAGCACCAAAGAAAAAGGAAACACTAAGTATAAATCTGCCAAAACATATATAGGACCTGTATACCGAAAACTACAAGAAAAGTGACTTAAAAAAAAAAATCAAAAGTTTAAATAAATGGAGAAACAGTCTGTGTTCATGCTTTGAAGATTTCAATATTATTAAGATGTCAATTGTTCCCAACTTGATCTATAGATTTATATGTACTCATAGATCTATAGATTTATATAGATTTAATGTGCTCAGAATTCTAGCAAGTTATTTTGAGAACATACACAAACTTATTCTAAAACTTATATGGAAAGAGAAGACCAAGAATAGTCAAAACAATACTGAAGAAGGAAAAAAAAAAAAACTGGAGCATTCACACCGTCCCATTTTAAGACTTATAATTAAGCTACAATAATCAAGAGAGTATGGTCTTAGTGAGAGAAGAGACATACAGAATAAAGAAATAGAAGAGAAAATCCAGACATAGATTTACACAAACATAGTCAACCAGTTTTGTTTTTTAGAGGTTCAAGGTAATTCAGTGGAGAAGGGACAGTCTTTTGAACAAATGGTGCTGGAATACCCTGTGGATATCTATACATGCAAAAATGAATCTAGACACAAATCTAGACCTTCCACAGAAATTAAAATACAAGACTATGAAACCTCTAGAAGAAAGCATAGGAGAAAATCTTTATGACTCTGTGTTTGATGAGGAGGATTTTGATTTTGCTTGTTTGTTTGTTTTGATACTACATGAAAACCACAACCTGTTTAAGAAAAAAAAATGATAATTTAGACTTTATTAGAATTAAATCTAGTCTGAGAAAGATAATGTTAAGAGAATGAAAAGACAAGCCTCAGATTGGGAAAAATATTTGCAAAACCATATATCTGATAAAAGACTTGTATATAACATACACAGAATTCTTTTAATAAAACAGGTAATCTGATTAAAAAACAGGCAAAAGATAGGAATAGATACCTCAACAAATAAAACATACACATGGTATACAAGTATATGAAAAGATGCCCAGTATCATTTGTCATTTGGAAAATGCTGATTAAAATAATATGAGATAGCACTACACTACACACGTTTTAGAATGACCCAAATCCAAAGAACTGACAATTTCAGTTGCTGGTGAGGAGGTGAAACAACAGAACTCTCATTCACCGCTGGTGGGAGTGCAAAATGGCATAGCTGGGTTGGAAGACAGTCTGGCAGTATCTTTCTCTCTCTTTTTTTTATTTTTTTGTTTAAGATTTTATTTATTTATTTGACAGAAAGAGAGATCACAAGTAGACAGAGAGGCAGGCAGAGAGAGAGGAGGAAGCAGACTCCCTGCTGAGCAGAGAGCCCAATGCAGGGCTCAATCCCAGGACTCTGAGACCAGGACCTGAGCCGAAGGCAGAGGCTTAACCCACTGAGCCACCCAGGCACCCCAGTTTGGCAGTTTCTTAAAAGCTACACATAGTCTCAGCTTATAATCTAGCAATCGTCTTCTTGGGTATTTACCCAATTGATCTAAAGAATTATGCCCACATAAAAACCTACACATGAATATTTATAGCAGCTTTATTCAGAATTGCCAAAAGCTGGAAGCACCAAGTTGTTCTTTAATAGGTAAAACGATAAACAAACTATGGTACATCTATATCCTGGAACACGGCTGTGACAGAAAGAAATGAGCTACCAAGTTATCATTCAAAACCAGGGATGTATCTCCAATGCATACTGCAAAGTTAAGGAAGCCAGTCTGAAAAGGCTACATCCTGTATGAGTCTATGTATATGACATTCTGGAAAAGCCAAAACTAAAGTGATACTAAACATCTGAGTAGTTGTCCAGGGGTTGGGGTGGGAGCACAGGGGAAAGTCTAGGGTGGTGAAACTATTCTCTTTGTTACTATAACGGCGGGTACATGACAATGCATGGGCCAAAACCTTTAGAACCTTACAGCACAAAGAGTGAACCTTAATTTACACACATTAAAAAGAAATCATTGAGGAGTTCAGGGGATCCCAGGATGTGATTCAGAATGGAACAAAAAGAATCTAATTGTATTCACACTTATGAAACAACCTCACAAAAGGGGGAATATTTTGACCATATAACAGGAAATGAGTATAGTGTAAGACTAAAGAAAGAAGGAACTACACATAAGCACTATACTCTAGTTGATAGTGTTGTTTCCCAGTGGAGTATAAGTACGGGTTAACATTCTGAAATCACTATGACAAGTGAAATTGAACACTTAAGTAAATGGATGGCAGAGCTGAGATCCAGGTGTCTCACTGTGAGAGTGAGAATCTGTACATAAAAAGGGGGAAGGTAATGGATTAGAGTTAGAGACATTAGTATGAATTACCTTCAGCTTAATATTGCTAAGGAGTATTATATGAAGAAATATTTAGAGATATGTGTATATGCATGCATTATTATATATACCCTTATTTCTTAGATCTGTCATCGCCATGGGCCTACATGAATGACAACCTAGTAGTAATGAGCATATCTACTGCCCTGGTCTTGGTTCTAATACCATTCTCCAGTAAACGGAAATGGGACCCCTTAGAGAAATGGCTGACTCTAAGACTAGGGCAGGAAAAATTCAAGATGCACGTGGAGCATCTTGTCCTTGAGCAAGGAAGTACTCAAAATATAACAAAATAGAAAAAAAAAAAAAATCCCGTAAGGACAGGGTTATTTTGAAGGGACTAACAAGACTACTGAAAGAGCTCCCAATAGCCAAAGCTGGAAGAATTTGAGGAACAAAATGAAGAAAGTAGTGTTAGATTATAAAAATATAAATATCTACTAGCTCATCATGATATAAGTAAATGGTTTAATAACTAATTAAGTGGAGGACAAGAGACAAATTTCCCATGCAGAAGAAGACCAAATAAGCTTTATAGATACTCAGTCCTCAAGTAGGTAGAGCATAACTCCCTACACCTTAAGTGTGGGCTTTGCATTTTGACTTCCTTCCAAGGAGTATGGTATGGAAAGGAGGGGGAAAAGAACAACTTTCTAGTGGAGACTCGTGGCAGACACCGGGTGATCAAGTCAACATCAACAGTGATAAGCCATGTTGCTAGAACACAGCTTTGATATGGATATGATGAGAATGGTGGCACTTAGCTAATTCTCTGGCCTTCCTCCCAAAAACTCACCACCCCATCTAAAGAGACACACATCAGACAAATCCAAAGTGAGAGGTGTGATACCTGGCCAGTACATTTCAAAACTGTCAAGGTCATCAAAAACAAGGAAATCTAAGAAACTTCACAGTCAAGAGGAGACAAAGGAGACAGGAAGACTAAATGTGATGTGATACCCTCCATGGGTCCTTGGAAGAGAAAGAGGACATGTACAAACTAAGGAATCCAACAAAGTATAGGTATTAAACAACAACAACAACAACAATAATAATAATGTATCAATACCTGGTCATTAATGTGATATATATGCCATTCTACTTACTATACAATGTTAATAATCGTGGAAAGTGAATATGAGGTATATGGAAACTGTGTATTATCTTTGTTAATTTTCCTACAAATCTAAAAACATCCTAATTTTTTAAAGAGAGATATTAAAAGTAAAATGAAACATGCTTACTGGATCTGGATCTCATCCTGCTAGCCTTTCTCCTCAGGAAGGCATCTACAGAGGGGTATGGGTGGGTCTGTTCTTGACACTGACCCAAAAATTAGGAATGAATGAGGAGAGAATGTCACCACCAGTCAGGCAATTACTCCCATGTACTAATATGTGTAAGACTACACGTTGGGAGATTGCTAAGTGTAATGGCTATCGTAGTCTCTAACCTTTGGCTAGATAAAACATAAAAGATAACATGAATAAAAGCAGTATTGGATAAATGTCACAACAGGGGTTACAGACAGAATGTGTTATAAAATTCAAAGGGTGAACAAAAAATCAGGGCAATCATGAAAGCCTCCACCTGGGAGCTGGGACACAAAGAATTCTGAAAGGAAAGGGAGTAGCGCAGTGCCTAGGGAGCCATCTACAGTCTCCCACTAAAGAAGGAACAGAATCAGATGAGGATTTCAGGTGATGGTTCACTGGCACAATGCATTGTCTCCCTTTCCTTCTCTCCCCTTTCAGCCCACTCCGGAATGGCTTCTGCCCAGCCACTTCTCCACTGGCCATCATCTCCCTCGGCATGAGAAGTAGGGATCATTCCCCCTTGAAATGAGCTTCTGGAATACCACTCCTTCCTGATTTCCTCCTGGTCTCCCCGGCTAACCTTGAAGGGGCGGTGTTCTCCCAGTCCACCTGCTCCCTTTCCTTCTTCCTCTATACTTCCTCCCCCGTTGACCTCTTTCATTCTCACGGTTTGGTTCATTTCCACCTGTTTGATTTTATCCCATAATTTATATCCTTAGCAGAGAATCCTTCTCTGAGTTCCATTCATACAGATACAGCTGTCTGTGACAGCTTCTCAGGGATGCCTAAGAGTTATGTCGGAGCCATATCAAATTTAAGATGTCTGAAGTTGTTCTCATGATCTCGCTTCCTCCTTCTTCAATTGTGCTCGGATAGCTCACATTTCCATAAATAGGACTACCCTCCTCCTAGTTCTACATAGAAACATGAGAGATATTGAAGCTGACGTTTGCCTCACTGTCCCTACCAATCCCCTAGCTAGTCCTATCAGTTTTACATTTTAAAAATTCCCTGAGGGGCACCTGGGTGGTTTAGTCATTTGAGTGTCTGATTATTGTTTTTGGCTTGGGTCATGATCTCAGGGTTGTGGGATCAAGCCCCGCATTGGGCTCTGTGCTCAGCAGTCTGCTTAAGACCGTCTCTCCCTCTGCACCGCCCCCCCCCAAACACATACACTATCTCTTTCTGAAATAAATAAATATGGGCACCTGGGTGGCTCTGGTCATGATCTCCAGGTTCTGGGATCCATACCCACATTGGGCTCTGCACGTGGAGCCTGCTTAAGATTCCCTCCCACTACCACCCCCATTTTCTCTTCCTCTCTCTCAAAAAAAGTGAAAATTACCTGAAATAAAATGTCATATATATTGTGTGTGTGTGTAATGTATGTGTCTATATATGGATGGACCCAGAGGACATTATGCTAAATGAAATAAACCAGACATGGAAAGACACACACCGCATGATTCCACTTACATGAGGAATCTGAAACAGAAGAGAAACCAGAGAGGAGAATGGTGGTCAGCGGAGGCTGAGGGCAGGGGAATGGGGAGCTGCCATTCAAAAGGCACCAAGTTTCACTTACACAAGATGAATCATTTCTGGACGTCTACTGTACAACACAGGACCTATACTTAACTGTACTGTATCATGTACTTAAAAATTTGCTAAGAGGGCAGATATTATCTTAAGTGATATTACAAAAATTAAAATATTAAAAATAAGTAAATAATTTTTAATTACCTTAAATGTGTCTATTTTCTCCATTCCCTTCTCTCTTGCATGAGGCCCCGAGGCTGCCTCCTGATAGGTTTTCCTGCTTCCTCTCTTATTTACCTCAATCTTCTCTGCTGTAGCAATGCCAACCAGTTACCCTCTCCTGAATATACCTATGTGGCTTCCTCTGGCTCGTAGGATAAAAATAAAAACACTTAACACACCCTGTTCGGTCTTGGTCCATCTCCACTTCTGGCCTCGCCTTGCTTCACATTTTCCTTGCTCTTTGTACCTCAACCACACCAGCTCTCTCTCAGAACCTCAAATACACATCTCGTCACACAACAGCCCTCACAGTCAATGGCCCCCATCTCACACAGAACAAAGCCCAGACTCTTTGACAGGAACTACGAGGCTTTGTGTGATGAGACCCCTGCTCGTTTCTCCTGTCTTCTGTCAGGCTTCATCCCCCCTCACCCATCATCATCCAGCCAGACAAGCTCATTCGTGTCCTGGTGCTTTTCACCTGCTGCTGCCTTTGCCTGGCGATCTCCCTTTGGATTCTTCACAAAATGAGCTCCTTCTCAGCTTAAATATCACCCCTTGAGAGAGGCCGCCTTACCTAAGTAGGTTCCTCACCATCCTCTATCCCACTACCCTACTTATATCCTTTAGAGCTCTACGATCTTAAGAGTAAGAATTGGCTTACATGTCTTGGTCTATTTCCTCCCTTAGGTCATAGGCTCAAGAAGACAGGGTGACACCTGTTTTGCCTCCCATGGCATTCAAGGTTAGGCTCCGATGCCTGGTAAGGACTCAAACATTTGAAAGTTAATCTGATCATAAGCCACATAATACAAAGAAAAGTTGGGAAGAAATGCAGGAGTCCAGGTATCGCATCACTGACTTATACCCCAGCCTCCTATATAAGGGGAAACACGGAGAGGGGGAGGCACAAATGTGAGAGATACTAAGAAGGTTAAGACAGTCACCACTGTGTTACTAATTTGACAAGGTTGGGGAGAAGAGAAGAAAGGAAAAGAAAGATGATGCAAAGGTGTAAAGCCTGGGCGGATATGCTGGCTCACCACGTCATATCTGGACGTGACCAGATAGACGTCCTCTGGAGAGGAAGTGGGATAAAGGCACCTTGAACTGCTTGCCTATTAGCACTCTGCCCCTTAAGTATATCAGGTTTCCTTCTGTGCTGTTGATGAGCTTTATAATTTTATTATGTATCACATAAAACCAAATTTCCATTGCAAGCATGATACTTAAGATATCTAGAGAGCTTTCCAGTTCTACTAGAAAGAGGAAAGACTTTGAGATCAAGTAAAAAAAATTGGGTATTCCTCCCCATCTGCCACTCCCTTGTGTGTGTCCTTGGCATGTTCATTAAGGTCTCTGATTCTTGGACTCTTCTGTAAAATGAGAACAGCAACTTCATGTTGTTGTGAGATTTAAAATTACACACATGGCCTAGGACGGGCGTGGTACCAGCTTTGTAGTCTTGGACATCCCAACCATCCCTCATCCTTTCCAGTTCAGATCTGTTCCCATCCTCTCCTTGATCTCCACAATTCAAAATCCTTGATTCTATTTCTACCTAGTTTCCAGGGACAATGTGAGAATAAATGAGATAATACAGTTTGCTCCTAAATTCCCACTTTGTAGCTCATTTACAGCAAATTCTCACTCTTGGTTTAGCCTTGTCCTGGCCTTAAGAGATCTCTTGGCAGCTTCTTTATACCAGCAGTTGCTGAAAACTATGGAAAAGGAGTTCAAATGGAATATCAGTCTAATAAACACAGTTGGTAAGGAAAAATGCCATGTACATTCCAAAATCAAGCATAAATGCCTTTTAAAATTATTCGTGGTTTTGAATTATGTCTGGAATTGCTTCATTTACATTAAGCAGGTTGATGAGAATGGGCTACATGCCATATTTCTGAAAAGACGTAATGCTTTTTGGAGAGAAGACAAACCATAAACGTAAGGCATTATCACAAAAGTTTTATGCATGAGAAACGATCCTCAAGAATACGAAGGGTAGGGACGCCTGGGTGGCTCAGTTGGTTAAGCAGCTGCCTTCGGCTCAGGTCATGATCCCAGCGTCCTGGGATCAAGTCCCACATCGGGCTCCTTGCTCAGCAGGGAGCCTGCTTCTTCCTCTGCCTCTGCCTGCCATTCTGTCTGCCTATGCTTGCTCTCTCTCCCTCTCTCTCTGACAAATAAATAAATAAAATCTTTTAAAAAAAAAAAAAAAAAAAAGAATACGAAGGGTAAAAAGTGGCTATACTTTTCCTCTTTACTAAAACCTTTGCATTTTACATTTTAAAAAATACCACTTTCACCTTCTGTGAGTGTATTAGTCTCAAAAATTTCAAACATGGCCAGGTGTTGCACCTGGCATGGAGAATTCTAAAATGGTGTATGATGGTGGTTCCTAGTGAGGAAAGTAGATTCCTGAGGGAAGTGTCTTATTCATGACTGTTCTTAGCAATGGGCTGACTTTGCATTTCATCTTCTCTCCCCTAGAATTCTAGTGCATTGCATGTGCCATCTTGGGGATGTTTTGTCTGTTTGGTATTTCCACTCTAAAAACATGGCACTGGGCAGGGAGGAGATAAGTTTGAGACTATTCTCAAGGACCCCAGGGAGAAGATCCTGCAATCAGGATGGGTTCTAGACTCCAAGTCATAGCCTGTGTAGTCACCAGGTTCCACCTACACACTCATCACAGAGTTCTGACTGCTCCAAGAAAGGGTTACTCTTTCCTTCAGTCTACTGTTACAATAGTAGGTGTCAAGAAGTTGAGTTTGAGTGTGAAACTGAAAAAGAAGAACGTGCTTGTGCCGTGTGTGATAGTGATCCCATTTATTTTCATGTCTGGTGTCTTAGGAGAGAACCCAAGGACATTCAACTATATCCACGGCTCCAGAATTCCTGTGCTGAACCCACTTCCCGAAGTTCCCTAAAGTGGTGTTCACTCAGCAAGTATTTATTAAATGCCTACCATGTGTCAGAAACTATTGATTTTCCCTGAGGGGACACTGGCACAGGACAGTTGCCTAGGTGGAGGGCAGTCCCAAATATGCCTGTGAGAGACAATGATCTCGTATAGGGTGCAATAAAGAGCTCTTACCCCTACCTTGTGGAAAGGATAAGTCCAAGAAAACTAAGCTTGTTACCTCATTCTCATGGTTCTTTCAACACCTGCCTTTAGGACTTACGGAATCACCTCTTTGGGCAGAATGCCCTGAACCAACGGCGGGCCACAGGGAAGACAGAAGTGCCTCTGTGAGCCCTGTTCCAGAAGGGCCTTTGCTACCCTTTGTCTCAGCCATGACCCTCAGCCAACCCCGAGGAGGTAAACACCAGGGAATCTGGGATCATATTCAAGTATCTCAGAATACTCATTACACTATAAGAAGTCAACACTGGAGCAATTTGTTCTAGAATAATGCTAACATACTTGAAATTTGCGATTGGGAATTTAATTCATCTCAGTGTATAAGAACATTTCTGTCTTTGTTCTGCTGGCTTCAGAAAAAATATATATATTTTCCCCCAGGATACCACCACCACCCAGTTCCAGTACTTCTGGTTTATTTGAGGCAATTCTCGCTCACGCCACCTCAGACAGCCCAACACTTACGCTAGATCAGGGACTGAGCATAGAGTTAAGCAAGCTTGGAGTAATCAGAAATTTGGAATTTGATATGGTGACGTCTTTTGTTTTTCACATATTACAAAACAAGTTAGGGGAGTCGATTCATTGACAGATGTGTACGATTGTGATGAAAAAAAGAGTTTCGCAATATATTTGTGTCTTGCAGCTAGGCAACCAGAAATGACTAACACACAGGAAGTATGCACTTGTGTGCTTCTTCCAACCAAATTATGGGAATTACAAATCTCTTATGCTCTTTATGTGAATATTCTCTATGTAAAAATAAAGAAAGAAATCAATAAATAAAAGAAATAAAGCCCCTTGGGTCTAGGGGGCTTATTTTGGACGAACTTCTCTCCCACAGTCCTTTTATTTTCTTTCCTTAGTTAGTCATTCCCACAGGGCATCAGGAGTGGGAAGAGCTGTAAAAAGAAAGGAAGGGAGCGGATTGTAAACTATTAACTTAAAAAATAATAATAAAACCTTCAAGGACCCAAGGAAGAATATTATAAAATGAGGAGTCAATCTTGGCTTCATTCTGGAGTGACATATTATATGATCCATGTTATATGTTTTTTAAGCTTTCTTAAGCTTTCAGGAAATAGATTGGCATTGAAGTCAACACTATTGCCATACAATAGCTATGATTACATTGTAGCTCAGACTCCAACAATCTGCCATAAATACTGTTTGTGTTATTACTGTAATTCTACAGTATCTTCCTGTTGATCTTTTTTTTTTTTTAAATCCAAGGCATTTAATAGCCCACAATTTGTCCTGCCCTATGGAAATCTTTTCACACACTAGGCTACATGATTGCTTTTATGTATCCAAGTGGAGGGACTTCTATTTTGGGATAACACCCATGCCTTTTAAAGAAAGGAGTCTTAGAAAACTTCTCGACAGAAATGGTTGCATCCTGACCTTCGACTAGCTATATAGTTCAATAGCCTTTCCCTACTGATGCCAGGCAGCCAAAGAGGTAAACACGATAGGATACCAAATAAATGGGGGTCAGAGAAACAGAATTGACCAATGGGTTAGAGGTTGTTCCTACGGGATTTTAGAAAATGCAGTTGTATGTTTTAAATGATATTATGTAAGTTCCAAAGATAAACTACTTGGAATGGAGGGACTCCATTAGAACACATCCATGGCATTTATAGAAGTCATACTCTGCAGGGCTGGCAGCCAACCATTTCAGCTCTGACAGGACAACTGTGAGCAGCTCAACTGTGTCCCAGGCACCTCAGTCTTCCCCCCTCTTTTCTTCTTGTCTCTCAGGAGGTTGGCTACCCAGAGGCCTAGAGGCAGAAGTATATTTTAAAGGCTTTTACTAGAAAAGTACCCAGAAGAAATCCATCAACTTTCCATCCCAAAGCCTGCTTTACCTACAAATCCAACAGAGCAAATCCCTTAGATTAACTCCTGGTAAGGAATGAAGATTTTTAAATCCAAATCACATGAAATTATTAAGAATTTTTTAAAACTCCCTATTACAGACAAATTGATCAGAATCCATCAAAATTTCAAATTCATGAATTCACAGGAAGTCATCTTTGGAAAGAACCTTATCCAGAAGTCTAAAGATGTTATTGATCTTAAAATGAGTCTCAAAGAGAACGTGATCTACCTGATGAAGGTCCATAGTTTAACGATGAGATAGGGACAACAATACAGGTCTCCTCACTCCTGGATTACGGATGGATTTCCAATTAAAAGTATTTTTAAACAATTCCATGTTTAATAAGCAAATAATTACAACTATTGTAAAGCATCCTTCTTTGCGTGTTTACTTAGCTTTCGTCAAAAAATGACGCAAAAGTGGGCAGCACAGGTAGGTTTGAAAGTCAATATTCAAGATAAACATTAGTCCCTATTACACTGATAAAATAACATATGCAGAAGGTAATACTGATAATAATTAACCATCCCTTTATGGGGTTATTCTGCAACCTGTAAATTCACATTAGAATTTGTTTCTTTCCACATTTACTCTTTTTGGCTATTGTGAGACTTTGAGTTTCTTATTGAGAGAGAGAAGAGAGGGAGCACGAGGGAGCACGCAGGCATGCATGAGAGGCAGAGGAGAGGGAAAGAGAGAATCCCAAGCAGGCTCCACCCTGAGTGAGGGGACCGAAATGGGGCTCAATTTCACAATCCTGAGATCATGCCCTGAGGTGGAATCAAGAGTCCGATGTTTAACCAGCTGAGCCACCCTGGTGTCCCAACGTTGAGTTTTTTAAAGGCATATGGTAGCTTTCATTTTGTGACTCAGTGGGCAGTGATCAAAGACAGGTAAGTACCTCTTCAACCTCCCCTTCCCATGCCCATGATAAATATTACTGATCAGGCACAGCGTCATCTCCAGTAAGTCCATACATTTATTATTTAATGCATTCATTTTGTTCCATAATTATTTATTGAATACCCATTAAAGTACCTCAGAATATCAGTGTCAGCCCTGGGCATTCTTGGTCTAGCTTATTGTTTGGAACATAATAGATATTCAATAAATGATGCTTTTATAAATGAGCAAATGACCAAATTAGGCTTATTTAGTGAGCTATTTTTAGTTATGGTAAAATGTACCGCCTTAACCACTGTTAAGCGTATAGTTCAGCAGCATTAAAGGTACTCCTGTTGCTGGGCCACCAATCTCGAGAAGTCTTCCATCTCACGAAACTGAAACTCTATAACCATTAAGCTACGGCTCCTCATTCTCCTTCCCTGCAGCCCATGGAAACCACCATTGGACTCTCCATCTGTACGAATCCGAGTAATATCCACACCTCACTTAAGAGGAAGCAAACTCTCTTTGTCTTTTTGTGACTGGCTTATATCACTTCGTGTAGCGCCCTGAAGGTTCAGTCATGGTATTGCCCATGTCCGAGTTTCCTTTCTTTTTAAGGCTGAGTAGTGTTTCATCGTGTGGAATTCCAAAACACTGTATTTGGTTTACCCACCCCGCTGCTGACGGACACCTGGGTTGCTTCCCAGCTTTGGCTATCATGAATAGGGCTGCTATGAACTTGTGTGCTGACAACTTTTTCATACCCTGCTTTCAGTTCTTTTGGTTACATAACCAGAAGGGAAATTGCTGGATCCCCTGGCATTTCATTTTTTAATTTTCTGAAGGACCACCATACTGGTTTCCATGGTGGTTGAACCTTTTTACAGTTCCACTAACAATGCACCAGGGCGCCCCTTTCTCCATGTCCTTGCCAACACTTGTTATGTACTTTCTTTTGATGGTGTCATCCTAATGAGTTGATGTGTGATCTTGTGGCTTTGTGCTCCTAATCCAAATTAGTTCTATTTCTTAAAAGTGTGAAAAATGAGATTTGTAACACACACTTCTCCACTCATGATTTGCATTCGTTCAACTTTGTAATAAATGCATACACATGTGTTCACACACATGCATGTGTGTGTGCATGGGAGCACACATACACACAACCCCTTTTGTATGTTATTTTCTACATATAGGAATACAAAATCAATGCCAAATATGACACAAGGACGTTTTAGATGTATTTTAAGGAGTAACTATGCTTCCCAAGCATAATTCCATTCCACTGGGATACACAAGGGAACATGATAATTTCCATGTCTAGAGGGAGGGCTATCACATGCATAGTCTACTCTAGATCATCCTTGGTAACTGGGGTCAAGGACATGATGAATTTGTAAAATCTACGGCTAAGTCCTATTTAGCCATTTCTTTAAACACTTTCTTCCCTAATGCTTTTCCAGAATGGTTTGTTGCAAAGATAAATGATTTATGTTTTGTTACTCTTTTTCTAGTGTATACCTTCAGAAGGAGACATTATTGAGAGGTCCGAGTTTTAGCTGTGAAATAATTCTTAGCAAGTTAGTGAAATGAAGGAAGAAAGGCGAAAATCCCCATGCAACCTACTGTTTAGATATTTAGCTTTGAACACTTACAGGTGGACAGTCGCATCTGTTCATGGGAACATAAAATATTTGTAAAATGGAGAATATGCCCCTTGATGGCCCAAGGATCTGGGGCAAGAGAGTGGAATTCCCTATCTAGATACCTGCAAACAGTTTGAGCACGATAAAACTCTCAGGAAGCCAGAGGATTATTTAGTCCTACCTACTTAGTGCTACACCACCTGGAACATTCCTTCACCTCTCATTCCCTAAAAGGTCCTTGAGAAAGCAAGCTAAGTCACTGCATTTTAGATCTGGTCGCTTTGACTCTGCAGTGTGTATCCTCATCTATAAAACAGGGGATTTGAATCTATGGGTTCTAATGGCTATCCCCTTCCCAGCACTGAAATTCTGTGATTCTTACCCCGTGATTACTTTGCATACACTATCATGGTGCCCACAGCAGTGCAAATTCTGGACCCTGCAGGCAAAAATTCCAAAACAGGGCTTCTAAAGCAAAATGAGTATGCTCAATTTCCTAAGGTTATTCGGGTGCACTTGACGATGTTTCTATTTTCTACTTATTGTTTTGGTTTCATCCTCTGGATTTCAGATGTCTCAGAGATAGGGCCTCCTGATTATCCTCGATGCATCAACCAAAGGACAGAGATCCAGATTCTATCAGAGAATGCTCTCATGGGTAGAGCTTCCTGATAAAACTATAGGATGCTCAGTTAAATCTGAACTTCAGGTGAACGATACCTTTTTTTTTTTTTTTTAGTATAAGTATGTCCTGTGCAACATTTGAGACATACTTATATTTAAAAAACCCAATCTGTGGCTTATCTGAAGTTCAAATTCAATTGCAGAGCCTCTGTCTTCATTTGCTCAATCTTGTGACCTTGAGAGCATGAGTCCCCTTGGGTATGAAGTCCATCGTGGCCACATGTGGATGGACAAGTGAGGACATTACACAACCTTCAGGCTTCTTGGTATCTTCACCTGCTGAATGTAAATAAGAATCATCTTCCTCGAGGGAGGGCCAACTCAAGACAAGTGCAACCCTGGAAAGACTAATGATTCTTTTTCCTCCATCCAATTAATATTCATCAAATACCTGCATGATATTTATTTAGTAAAAGTAGGAATAAGCTGTTTTATTTTAATAATACATTAATGCTCAAATGAGAGGTTTTAATCTGTCAGCAATGAAGCCTCTTACGGCTTGATTACTCTGGCATCTATCTGGTTATGTAGCCCCCTAATCTGATTCTGTAAGGGTTAACAGTAAAGATTGTCCTTCAAGTTCCTAGTACGGCTCCTGGCACAGAGTCCCTGCTCATCGCAGGTAGACAATATTATTATTCTTAAAATATCTCTGCCTTAATGGCCTACCCCATAACCTGGAGATGGATTTACAAGCATCCTGTAATAAGAGCGTCTTATCTGAGAGAGGATTTGGTACCAGATTGTCATTTAACAGATAAGGAAACTGGGACCTTAGGGAAATTAAATGATTTACTTAGTCTCCTGGCCAGGCAGGTGCACGGCCTGGTGTCCTCTGTGCTCTTCGGTGTTACCTCAGAAGACTTTGTGGAGATGTAAGCTAATGCTCGAGATATCTAGAAAGCTGAAATAATTCATGATGGATTTACCCCCACAAAGCAAAAATAAAAGGTATATTTAAATATGTGTGCAAATATTAACCGTACCATTATGACGGTTTATAGGAACACAGAGACTTTACCATCACTGTTGGAAGCTTAAACCTTTGGCATCTTTCCCAAGAAAGACCCAGTGAAATCATACAAGGGAACACCAGGGAGGTTGAAGCTAATGATCCTACTACAGCCATCTCCAAACAAATGCCAATTTCCATTGTGAAACAGCTCAAGTGAGTATCCAAGTCTTTTTGGAAACTATTAAGATGCTTGTGCAGATTACAATTACAAATGCTTATTAAAACAGCATGCCCAAGAAAGCAGAGACGACAAACAACCATGCACAGAAAGGTCACCGCCTGATGAAATAGTTCCATGAGGCAGCCCAGCACCAGAGTCCTCCCCTGGTTTTCCCTCCTCATCAGAGGCTAAAGAGGTGTGAGTGAGTGCTGGACCCAACTTTCCGTGAGAATTGAAGCCTTCAACTTACAATTCGTTGTTCTAAACATTTTCTTATGCTATCTGGCAGCTTGGACATGCAGGCACATATCTGAGCCGACCTCCTTTGGCTGGGGTTCCCTCGCAGTCAGCTCGGCAACAGAGACTAAATATTTCTGACATTGCTTAAGAAAGGAGTCATTCTAAGTGGGTTTACACTTTGCATTCTTATGGGAGGTCCGGCTTGACGGTACTAGTGTTAAATCCTCCGGGTGGGAGATCGCACATAATTCTTATCCCAGCATCACGTGGAGAAGGAAACAGGGATGCCGGACGCGTGTGTCGAGGGCTGGTCGGACACAGATCTCACAAACCCTCAACTTTGGTTCGCTTTTATTCTTTCCAGAGTTTTGGTGCAATGCCTCTGGTTCCAGATATGCATTTGAACTTTGGGGGTTTGGTAGATAAAATGCAGAGGTGAGAAGTACTGTGAGATGAAACAAATGGAAAAACTGTCTTTGTTCGCCAAATAAATAGCAATCTCACTTAATAGCATTCTTTAGTGAAACTGACCCGTATAGCACAGCTCATTATTTAGATAAAACAAAGGGTTTTCACAAAGTTCTTACATAGATTTTTAATATGCTAGACTTTCTACTTTTAAGCTTTAATAACTAAGATTACTTGTATAATGGGAACAAATTCTAAATGGTCTTTAAAGGGAAAATGAACTTGGATTTCTCAGTTGTGATGAGCTCTAATTCTATCAGCCACAAAACTCTCTTTCTCTGTCCACATATGTATAAAATTTATATATTTTATAAATTATGTACATTTTAAAGCATAAAATAAAATCTATATTAAATATAAATACATAATGTATTTTTTGGTTTAATGTAGTTATTGTTCATTTGCCAACAGAGCTGAAAGAAGCAAACATGCTAATGGTATGAGTTTGGGCAAATTTGGTACCTTGTTTTCCTCATCTCTATAAGGGGGATGATAATATGATAATGGTATCTGCTTCATAGGGCTTTTGCAAGGATGAAATGAGACAATAAGTGTAAATATTTAGGATAGGGCTTGGCAAACGATCATTATTCAAATAGTAGCTGATACTATACTTATAAAGTATTTATTACTGATATTTTCTCCACCACATTTAGTTTAGTATTTTTTTTTTTGAGATTTTATTTATTTATTTGACAGAGATCACAAGTAGGCAGAGAGACAAGCAGAGAGAGAGAGGGGGAAGCAGGCTCCCCGCCGAGCGGAGAGCCCGATGCGGGGCTCGATCCCAGGACCCTGGGATCATGACCTGAACCGAAGGCAGAGGCTTTAACCCGCTGAGCCACCCAGGCGCCCCTAGTTTAGTATTTTTAAATGACTAAAATTGTTGTGTTTTTTTTTTTTTTGACTAAAATTGTTTTGATGGGGGGCGCCTGGGTGGCTCAGTGGGTTAGGCCGCTGCCTTCGGCTAGGGTCATGATCCCAGGTCCTGGGTTCGAGCCCCGCATTGGGCTTTCTGCTCAGCAGGGAGCCTGCTTCCTCCTCTCTCTCTGCCTGCCTCTGCTTACTTGTGATTTCTCTCTGTCAAATAGATAAATAAAATCTTAAAAAAAAAAAATTGTTTTGATGGTTTTCACATACATTGGACACAACTCAGCCACTCCACTGTTTTATCTGTAGGCAAACACACATGTGCGCGTGCGCGCGCGCGCACACACACACACACACACACACACACACACACACACTTGGATTTTCAAACCAAAAAGCATATATACACACATACATATACACACGAATACACACACGCATTCGTGCATACACACACGGCTCAGTTTGCAGACTCACTCACTTACCTGAGTTCTCCTGCCTATAGTTTGAAAGCACTATGTGCAGAGAAGGGGGAGATCTAAATCTGACAGGTCATAGCATGAGATGAATCAAGACTCCCCATTCCCAGAACCAGATAGGGTAATAGTCCTAGAACCAATTTCCATCCCTGCAAGTACTCTGATCTCCTTACTTTCCCCTTCGCCCTGTAAGGCTGTGCTAGAATAGTCTGTAAAAGCAGAATTTGGGCAACTAAAATGCTTTGAGACAGGGCCCTGATATTGGATTTTGACTTAATAGTATGTAATTTCAACTACAGGCTCATTACACATTTATTTTTAACTAGAACTCAAGAGAATACAGGCCATACCTATATATATTTTTCCTGTTTGTATGTAGCCAAAATAGGCTTTAAAATGTGCCCTCTGATTATGGTTCCCACCCCCACCCCAAGGAAACAACAGAAGAATAGAATTTATAAGGGCCTTTTTGCTACATGTCTACAAAATATCCTATTTTTAAGAACCCCTATACATGTAGACTCTAGCCAAAATAAGTAAATAACTTCTAAAAATTCCATTTTGGATTTATCTGTACCCCTCATAGCCCTTACAAGTGAAAATCCTAGAAATGTACAGAAATTATCTTTATAAGTGGATTCTTTGGAATGTATCAATTTTAGGCCCCATATTAGGGCCAGCCAGCTGCATTGAGATAAAAAATAAAAATTTGTAATAAATAGTCTAATTTCTTTACTTCAAATGACTAGCTTTCAAAACTTAAATACATGTTCTCTCCTTCTCCTTCTCCCATCCTCTCTCCCTCTTTCTCTCTCTTTCCCTCCTTCCTATGAAAAGACAGTAGGCAAAACTCCAAAATTGGAGAAAAACAGTAATCTAGTAAATCAGGTCTACATACAAGCAGTATGCAGAGTTAACTGCTTGAAAAAGACACCTTTTCCCCTGAGGTTCTCCAATTAAAGTTTGAACTTTTTCTCACCGGTCATACATAATTATTCTATGGAACTTAATCCAGTGGGGTTTTGAGGGCATTTCATTTTGAGGAAAAATAATGTCCTGCCTAAACTGGTAAGGCAGCTTTGACTACTGACTTAAAAACACAGGATTGTGTATATGTTGCGATTTCTTTTAAGCATGATTTATATAATCCCTCGCCTTTAGGTGGGGAGGGTCCCCTTGCTGCCAAAGCACCCCTGAGGTCCGTGTAAGAGGCAAAGGGGCTTTATCTGCATTCGTACCCACAGAAGTGAAGGTCAGCGGGCAGCAGTGTTCACAGCAAGGAACCACTTCTAGAGGCCAATGCTGTTCCAGGCTTTGGAGATGCAAAGTTGGGTGAGGTCTAGTGCCCCCTGTCAGAGAGCGTGCTGCCTTTTAGCCGGGGAGGAAACAGACTCTTGGATTGGTAGCTACAGTACAGGGTGACTCTTGCTAGGCGGACATATGAACAGGATACTCGCAAGAGAACAAGAAGTCCCACAAGCTTGCAAGTAGGAGACCAACGAGCACACGTATCCTTTAAGACGACAATGACAGTAGTGTAGTGGGAAGCTCTGGTGTCATGAAGGAAAGTGGCAGGAAGTCCCGTGAGAATGTAAGAATGGAAGAATGGAAAGAAACAACGGAAATGAAAGAAAGAATGGAAAGAAACAATGAAGACCTCCAATGTGGCAGGGGCAGTAAGGAAGAGAAGGACCTGAGCTCAACAGGTGCCTCCAAGGAGAACATGGAAGTATTAAATGACAGTGAAATACGTGTGGGAGGGACAGGAGCGGAGCCATCGATCACTGGCACTTCTCAAGCCTCCATCCGAGGTCTCGCTCTCTTCCTGTGCCAATGTCGCATGTAGGCATTTGACAGCCCCGTGCGCATTCAATTATCTCCCCTACACAAATGAGTCACAGATTTCTCCAGCTAGCTCGTTGGAATTCCAGAAGCTCAGGGTCAACGCACTGCTTGAGACGTCTTCTTCGCTGGATGGGAGGCACCACAGACTCACGAGGCCTGAAATCAACCCACCTCTGGCTCTCTTGGAGGCTTCAATCTTGGCAGATGACACCCCCGTCATGCCAGACACCCATGAGTCACTGCTGAAAAACAGGATGGTTTCCATTGCTCTGAGGATGAATGAACACAATCTTCAATGAGGCCCAGACTGTGCCTTAACACCTTTTCCTGCTCTTTTTGCTCCTTAAGCCCTATACACATTCTGCTGTCAGCCTAACTGTCCCATAGGAGCGCCTTTCCTGACACCTCTAACTAGCTCGGAGACACATATGTAATTCTCATGGCACGACACGCCTATTTACCCGTTAGCACAGGCGCCATTTTGTATGTATTTTTATGTTATCTCATTCATGCGTTTCTCTCTGACCAGACAGTAAAATCCATGAGGCAGGGACCAGGTCTGTTTACCCTCACCGCTGAATTCTCCTCCTCTAGGGCAAAGCTGGTACACCTTACGTACTCAATAACATTTGCGGGAAAACAGACCAACCCGGAAAGTCCATGGTTTCTAAGGAGGAAGAGGGAAGTGGATAAAGTCATTGCTCAGAGTTGAGAAGGAACCTGGACGATGAATTCAGTCTGGGACAGGTTACAGACCTCCCCAGGATACTCAGGCAGGGGATGGAATACACAAAATGTTCTGAGAGAAGTTTCGAGAAAAACTAAAGAGTCGTTATGCGTGAGTCCTTGAAACTTTGTTGCGCTAAGGGCGCAGATACAGAGAAGAGTTGCAAGCTCACATGCCCCCTGGGACCCCCAGAAAAGGCATGTGTGTGACAGGGGACAGCAGGAGACAAGGGGTCATGGGCATGAACCACAGGATGTGTGCTCTGTTGTAAGGCACACACACACGAAGATCAAAACAGAGAATCTTTTCAGCAAGACAAAACACTTGTGTAAATTCCACCCAGCCCTTTTGGAGGGCTGTTTGGTATCTTGGCGATGAGAGGGGAGTAAAAGGTCACAGATAAAGACCTAGGAATGCAGAGAAGGCAGCAAAGGAGAGGAAAAAACACTGATCACAGAACAGAGCCAGTGGAGTGTGGTCTTTTGGAAGCCAAGAGAGGAAACTTCTTAAAGAGAAAGGGTGAGTCAATGGTATTAACGCCTCTCAGAGCTCAAGTGCAATGAGGTTTACAAGTAGGCCACTGGAGTCAAACCAGTAACCTCAGCCGGGGCAGTTTCATGTGGAACTTAGGCTAAAATTCATGGTTTCCAGCTCCAGAGCCAGGCTGATTTCAGTACTTCTTCTACAAGTGGGGTCAACGCAGAGCCCTGTCCCTGCCTCAGTTAACTCGGGTTCCCTCCTGCTAAACCCAAGCATCTCGCGTTCCCCTTCAATGTTGTTTCAAAATTCCAGATAAAACTTAAGAGAATAATTAAAAGAAAATCAACGCGAGAGTCATTGTGAAAATGCTTCTCATTATCATAATAACCTGGACAGGTAGATGGGGCAGGAATTATCCCCTTTTTCTAGATGAGAATACAGAAGCTCAGAGGTCAAACAACCACTTATATGCTCCAATCCCTCCCCCGCCCTGTTCACAGTTAGCCCAAATCTGGACTCCTTCCTTGTTGCAACCCTGGATGGGTCCCTGCTAGTCTGCTTGGTGATGTGCTATTAATAGCATCAGCCAAGCACACCCCTACCACTGGAAACACACACACACACACACACACACACACACACACAGAGTAAGCCAAGCTGACTGTGGTTGAGAAGTTCAATTTTCCACGTGGAAGAAGCCAGGCTTGCTGGAGCTATGGAGGCTGGGACCTCCTTCAGACCCCAGAAAATAGGCTGCCTGGTTTTTTCTCATCTGCCTCTACAATCATGTCTTTGATGGAAGCTGGACCTCCTCTCTAGAGAGAAACCACTTCTTCTGGACGGACTACGTAAGTGCCTGGGAAGCCAGATCTGCTCCAGTCCTCGGCTCTTGGCACCTGTACGTATCGTCGACACGCCCCTGCCACTGACATGACCATCCCGGTCTGGCTGGAGATGTGAGGGTCACTGAACACTTACCAGCACCAAGCTACCTACCTACCTGTGAGATTTTGCTCGAGAACCTCAAAATGTGGTTTCTGAAGGGATACTGCCACAACAATGTTATTTACCTCAACGCCAATCCCAGTAACAGCAGAAGTGTGTGGTTTTACGTACAAGAGACATTAACAGTATCCATCGCTTGCTGAGTGAGTAAGAACTACACAAGAAGAAACTGTGAGGATGGCAACAGGTTGGCTGACATGACTAGACCACGTAACAGTGTTATTGCCCAAACTTCAGGACCGAGAGTTTAATATAGAGAGAGACACTCATCCCCTGTCTGCTAAAGCTGACTCAGATGAAACATCGATTTCCTCCCTGCAGCCTCCCCCCGACCCCTCCACTGCCTGTCGTGTTTGCTGTGTACCATCTGGATCTTCTGGAACTGGTTTCCAAGTCCCCTGTGCAAATTGCTGACACCGCACAATTCTGACCTACAGAC
Organism: Enhydra lutris kenyoni; assembly: GCF_002288905.1. NCBI lineage: Eukaryota > Metazoa > Chordata > Mammalia > Carnivora > Mustelidae > Enhydra > Enhydra lutris. The sequence goes on along the minus strand of NW_019154145.1, from coordinate 9,562,601 downwards.
TACCAATTTTCTTTTCTTGCTCCCAATTTTCATTCTTAAGGAAGAATCAGAATAGTGCCTATTAACATATTTTATCTTTCCTGTACTAGAGGTTTTCATGTTGAAAACTCTAGTTACAGCCTGTGGTTACATGCTGTCTTTTTTAAAAGGATATCTGCTTAACTTTAATCCATTACTTGAATCTGAAATATACTAAACTCGGTTGTTATATGGAGTCACCTGTGGAGAGTTTAATGGAAAAGCAAGGCAGCAAATTAGTGCCATATGATCAGCTTGGGTAATACTAAGTTTGTTTACCCAAGGCCCCTCTGAAGAATGGACTGTATTTTTAAGATATGACTGGTTTTCCATATCTGCACAGAGGCTCGTCGTTCCTTACTGGACATTTAATTTTCCCCGTATTCATTTTCCTCCTTACAGACAGGTCTTTGGCTATTCAGTATGTGCATAATGCAGAGAAAAATAATTATAGGAAAGGGGACACAGAGAATGTCATAATTAAACCATGCATTTGCAAAATACATTCAGTATACCCGAAACATCCTGATTGCTATAATCAGGTAGATTAGGTTTTCAGCAAATACTTTTTTAAACAGAGGTTTATCCGAACTCAGAAGCAGAGAGGCAGCTCTCAGAATCACCTTATACCACGAAATTAACTAAATTTGCCTCCAATTATTTTTTTTTAAATCAGATATAAAGAGAAATCGAAATGTTAAATCAATGGGTCTGTGAAACATCAGGGCATTTTTCACGACCTTCTAGAACAGGTTTAATTTTCTCTCATCTGAACTCACATTAACTAAAGTCTCTGTGTGTATCAATAGCAAATGCAAAAACTTATTGCCTCAAGATGTGATTTACACTTTTATGTCGCAGTTTGGAGATGAGAGTTCAGAGCAAATGCAGTCGCAGGGGTCAATGAAAGTAAAAGATCAATGGGGAGGATGGTGTTACCGCAAGTTAAAAAACATTCCCTGTTTTTATAAAGAAAAAAAAAAAAACACTGTCTGCCAAAAAATACGAAATGATGATCAAAAGGGATTTAAGCCAATTACTGGGGCGAAAACCCGGAGCTATGAAACAGAGTCAAGGACTGCAAATCCTCTTATTCTCTCTTTTTCTACGCCATGGTTTATATGCAAAATATTTCTCTCTGATCCCAGTCTAACTAATGGGCTCCTTGAGAGTGTGGGTGATTGTGCTGATTTGCTGAATGGTGACCTGCAGAGAATAAGTAAAAGACAAGGAAACCAATCTTATGGAAACAAAAAAAAAAAAAATTAACTAGAGAATTAAAGCTTAATATAGCTTTATCCTCTAGAGAGCTCTGCCTGATCGCAGACAGAGCTTAAAACCAGGATTCGGAAGCACAACACACCAGTTCCCTTATGAGAGCTCTGCCCAAGATACGTTCAATAAATGGAAAACCACCTTTGCTGCCTGCCTTCTGTAATGAGAGAAGACAGGAAGGCAAATACTAGTCTGGGAGCCAGGGAAACGGGTTTTACTCTCCAACTCAGTTACTGGTTTTTAATGAAACAAAATCCAAGTTCTCAGGAGCTGTTTGCCTCAAACACACTCACCCCTCTTCCAACGATGAAAACAATAACCCTTTCCTTCCTTTCCTACAGAAATATGCAGTGAGCAAACTATGCTGTTCCCTCCTGCCACTTTGTCTGTCATCAGCAATGCCAGGTGCCCCGAGATGAAATCTACCTCCTGTTCTGAGGGGACAGCAGGGAATGAGGAGGACAAAGGCAGCCAGTCAGGAGGGGACCTGATTAGAATCTGGGGTGGGGCCGGTGCCCCGTGGGGAAGAAGTTATAAATGAAATTAAAGTCTTTAAGAAATTCTGCCTCAAACCACTTTCCTCTCCAGTGGTCTTCTCTAAGCCCCATTCTCGTGCAATTCTAGTTCTTTGACAAGGGAAACTGACACTTTTGATCTGGTAATTTAACGGCAATTTATTGTGAAGTGGTAATTTATTAAGTAAGAGTCAAGAGTGGAGAGAGCTCTCATAACCAAGGAGTGTTCCTGACTCAGGTCTTTCTAGACAGAACCTATGGGGCTTGATTTCAGGGATACCCAGAGCCTCACCAGACTTCTTTTAATTCCTGAATTCTTCTGTCCCCACTCTCCACCCCGCTAACACACTCCATGCAGCATAATTGGAAGTAAGCCTTAAAATGTAGATACCCTGAGGTCGTCTTCTGTTGATTTAAATTCCTAGTAAGCTATAACTGATTGATCTCTTTCTCTGAAGAGCCCTACAGCACAACAGGAAGCTGGAAAAGCCCTATGACTTCATTTGGCCCCAGGGCCAGGTCTTAATCCTAAATTTCTGCAATTATACTCTTATTCTGCAATGACTGTGATGAATGGCCCTTCAGGGTGGGGGCAATTATAAGCAGAAAATGTGGGCTTCCAGGAGATGCTCTATCTCTTCTTGCTACGATCATGCATGTTTTCGATCTAGCATTCATTCCATAAATGAGCTTTATGTTTGTTTAATACAAAAATGCATGGCCACATCCTGAAGAATAGGTCATTTTTGTGGTGATGAAGACAGCAGTGGTGGGTATAGACCAAAGACCCCGAGAATCAAGTTGTATTTCTTTAGAAGTCACTATGTCTTGGGCATCGGGCAATAAATTATCCCGTCTGCCTTCTGTCCACAGATTCCTGTAATCCTTGTAGGGCAGATTTTGCAAAGATCCTCTTTTCCTTTCTTCCCTTCCTTGGTATCACTTCATGACCTGTTCCCCTTCCCCAAAGGGATGAGTTCTTGTTACGGGCTGATGAGATCCCAGGTGACTCTCAAGGACAGGTGAATAGAAGGGCTCAGTCTTCCCCTTTAAAAGCAAAGTGTGGCTCTGGTTCTTGCCTCAATGGGCCCAAGGGAAAGGTGTTCCTGGGTCGGAGACAGTCCAGCCATCCCTCCCTCACTCCTTACATACTCTCTCTTCTTTCCAGGGGCCAACGCCCAGTACAGCTTAGGCCCGCTCAGCACAGAGCATCTGGGGAAACATATATTCTCTCTTGCTGCTTTCTCTAGTTCAGTTTCCCTACTGCTGTCCAGGCTGCCTTGGCTCTGAAAGGTCTAAAACTCATTGGGGCATATATAGTCTTTTGGCTAACCTAGGAGTCAGCAAACTATGGCCCGTGTGCCAATCCAGCCCACTGCGTGTTTTTGTAGAGTTTTATTGGAATACTGTCATGCCCATTCATTTGTCTATTGTCTCTGGCGGCTGCTACCATGGCAGAGTTGAGTCGTTGTGACAGAGACCATATGGCTCATCAGCAAAGCCAAAAATAGTTACTAACTGGCCCTTTATGGAAAAAGTTTGCCAACCCTTGGTTTAGACCACTGTAAAATGGAGCTGAAATATTCAGTATTTGGTTACCTGTGGCTGGAACATTCCTGACAAACAGACTGAGGTTTCAACGTGAAACTGAGCAGAAGTTATTTGGGACAATCTAGATTAGATTTGGGGGGGGGGGGAATGGATATTCTGCATTGTCTGGCCCAACTCAATGGATTGATACATATTGGGGTTTTGAGACAATGCTGCATTTAATTACAAACTATTATCTTCCTTCAATTTGTCCTTGTTTTTCTCAGGCCATGAGGGTCTGGATCTGGCAGAACTGGCAGAATGGGAGGCTAAGTATTATAGAATGTTCCAGCGTTCCCCCTACAAAAAGAATCCCAAACAAATGGTTTTCAGAATCCTCAACTGAGAGAATGATGGGACACATCTTGGTCCCAGTCTCCTCAGTCCCTCTCAAACTTATACATGAAAGGTAGCCATGGTCAGTATCAGGACCCAAATATTCTTGGGTTCCCTGACCATAATGCCATTGAATGGCACCCAATCTTAGTCTCCGTCTCTATGTAAAAGAACTACATTTGTTATGTCACTCAGATGTGCACATGTCATAAATACCCAGCACAGTGGGCCTTCTGATAGGGACGTGATTTCTGCTTTCATGGAAGTTATTCTACAACCCAAAGGAACAGATAAGAAAATACCAACACACACACATTCCATTCTGCACAGCAAAGGAAACCATCAACAAAATGAAAGGCAACCTACCAAATGAGAGAAAATATCTGCAAAGGATGTATTTGATAAAGGGTTCATATCCAAAATATACAAAGAACTCATACAACTCAATCATAAAACACCCAAATCACCCAATTTAAAAATGGGCAGAGTATCTGAACAGATATTTTTTCCAAAGAAGACACACACATGGCCCACAAGTACATGAAGAGGTATTTAACACCACTAACCATCAGGGAAATGTAAATCAAAACTATAACGATATCACCTCGCGGCTGTCAGAATGGTCATTATGGAAAGGACGAGAAATGACAAGCGTTGGTGAGGACGTGGAGAAAAGGATACCCTTGTGCACAGTTGGTGGGAACGTAAATTGATACAGCCATAGTGGAAAACATTATGAAGATTCTTTTAAAAGTTAAAAATAGGGGCGCCTGGGTGGCTCAGTTGTTAAGCATCCGCCTTTGGCTCAGGTCGTGATCCCAGGGTCCTGGGATTGAGCCCCGCATCGGGCTCCCTGCTGCACCGGAAGACCGTTCTCCCTCTTCCCCTCCCCCTGCTTGTGTTCCCTCTCTCACTGAGTCTCTCTCTGTCAAAAAAATAAAAAATCTTTAAAAAAAAAGTTAAAAATAAACTGAATGTAAAAACATAAAAATAAAAAATACAACCCAACAATTCCACTTCTGGGTACTTCTCCAAAGAAAATGACAGCACTGATTCGGAAAGATATTTGCATCCCCATGTTCACTGCAGCATTATTTACAATGGCTAAAATGTAGAAACAACCCAAGTGTCTTATTGATAGATGAATGGATAAAGAAGATGGGTGATGTACACACACGTGCACACGCACACACACACACCATACAGACACAAAACGGAAACAGAATGGATTATGCCTCAGCCATAAAAAAGAATGAAATCCTGCCATTTGTGACAACATGGGTGGACCCCCAGGGCATTATGCTAAGTGAACTAAGTCAGACAAAGAAAGACATATGAGCTCACTTATATGTAGATTTTTAAAAAAACAAACAAACAAGAAAAAGCACCAAACCCAACTCATAAATACAGAGAACAGACCCATGGTTGCTAGAGGTGGGGGGAAGGGGTGCTGAGGGGGGATGGGAATGGGAGAAATGGCTGAAAGGGTTCAAAAGGGACAAACTTCCCGCTATAAGATACAGAAGTCCCAGGGATGGAATGTAGGGCACGGACACTACAGTTAATAATTCTGTACCGCATACTTGGAAGTCGCTAAGAGAGGAGACCTTCAAAGTTGTCATCGCAGGGAAAAACGATCCTATAAATGGGAACACGCCGATGGATGGACGTGAACTAGGCTTACGGTGGCGATCACTCCACAAGGCACACAAACACCGGACCATGTTCTGCATTAATTATACCCACTTTCCAACAGTCATTTAAACTACATCCCCACAGCGTCAGAACTAAACGTCGAGGGAGCTCTCGAGAGGCAAGTGGCCGATCTGAACCGGGTTATCCGGCCAAGTTACACTCAGGAGCTCCAGTTAGAACAAACCTTCTAAACACCTGTGTTTCCTGGGGAAGAAGGCAAGAGCAGGGGAGCTCAGCCACACTCGAGAACGGTTGTGATGGTCCATAACGAAGCTAATGACAGCACGAAAGAAAGGTCACGTGCGGAGTCTCAGAAGGAGCACTACGTGCACCACGTGTAAATACCGACCTTAAATGAGGGCGGTGTTTTTTCCAGTTTACGAAGATCTTTCACTTACCCACCAGGAAACATGGTAAAATATATAAAGGCCTGTGACAACTTTTTTCTGGCTTAGACATTTGTGTCTCTATAAGAATGAAAAACTAGGGCAATGAAAAACGAAACTGGAGTTCCAAAGCCATCGTTACCTGATGCACCTGCAACCTGGAAAGATTGCCATTTCCAGCCCCGCAGGACCGTCCTCTGACGGCTAATGTCAGTACGTGTCAGCAAAGCTCATCCCTGGAACAGGTGATTTACATTAGAGCCCTGGTTCGGAGACAGAACATCTGAAAACAGGTTTGTGGTTGAGGCCATCAACTGTACAGAGGGATTGGGAATAAAACAGCCTTGAAAGAAAATGAGGATCAATAGAAAGAGAATTGCTTTGCCACGAGAAAAACTAGACAGTGCAGGAGAAGGATGCCCGTGACAGCTCGGAGGTGGCTCCTGCGGGAGGGGAACTCTTTGTTCTACTGCACATTGATCATATAAGTTTATAGCTGGGGGGTCCTTAGATATAATCTGGTTCACTTTCCCATTTGACAAAGGAGGAATGTACACATGTCCGTGCAAATACCGGCTCCACCAAGTGCTCTCTCTGCTGATACAAAGGATGCCAGTGGATGGGCAGATGAACAGGGACCTTCCCATCTTCTGGGAGTTCTCAGTTCGGCTAACGGAGGACATACATAAATGTCGTGGGAGAGAGAATGTGTACTTGCATTTGAGGATCTAAGGTTTCGATTCAGTGCTATGATTACTAAGGGGAAGAAAAAAGCTTCCTGTTGAGAAGAGAGTGGGGGTGGGGTGGGGGGGTTGGGGTGGCGGTGGGAAGGCGCAGAGAGAGGTTTAGTGAGAATTCTCAGCTGAAATTGGAAAGTATCCAACTAGGGTCAGGACTAGGCACGGCTGGAGACACAGTAGGAAACACGACAGACAGCCCATGTCTGTGAATAATATGGTGTTGGGGGTGTGGACATTTTTTTTTAACTGGCTTGAAGAAAGGAGAGTGATCAGCGGATCTCTCAAGGTACCCTCTCTCTCACTGCATCTAAGAGGGGAGGGGAGGTTAAGCAGGGGCTTTGCATGAGAACCAACGAGAAACCTGTACCCTGAGCCCTCTCCTTAAGCATCCTCTACAACTGTGATTCCAGGATTCTGACCTTCTGAGCCTAAACACATGTGTGGGAGTGTAGGCAGGTAAGTAGCACATTCTGCTTTCTCTTCCCAAATGATGGAATAAAAGTGGCATGTGATCCTTCTCTATTTGGGGAAAACAGTTTCACTGTGGTCTCTGACCTTTGAGACATGTTACCTGATCACAGGAGGAGTTTTTTCCATTGTTCCTTTTTTTTTTTTTTTTAAGATTTATTTATTTACTTTAGAGAGAGGTAGGGAGGAGCAGAAGGAGAGGCAGAGAGACTCTCAAGCAGATTCCATGCTGAGCGTGGAGACTTACACGGGGCTCGAACTCACCACCCTGAGATGGCAACCTGAGCTGAAACCAAGAGTTGAACGCCCAACTGACTGGGTCACCCAGGCACCTCCACTGTGTTTTTCCTAACAGGAGATGCAAATGATCTGGATTTGTTGGTTTTCTACTTAATGATTTGCTAGTTCAGCCCACAAGTGAAACAGACCGATCCAGGATGGAGGGCCGGAGAACGTACTTCAGCTGAGCATTTCTCTGCTGACTATTTGTATCAGTGGAGTGGAGACAATTCATGAGGGTTTTTTTTGTTTTTTTTCAATGCCAGAATGAGACAAAAATGTGATATCAGTAGCATCCAACCAACAGATGACAGGATTTCTCTACTTTACATTTTGATGTGATTTTATAATAACCTTTGTCATTTTTAGTTATGTCATGGGCTACATTAGCCATGCTTTGTGAAAAATAGATTATTCTCCAATATACTAAATTATTTAAAAGGCCCAGGTCTTGTATTCCCTTTTCATAAACACATAATTCATTCTACCTTGAGAATTATTACTGGATGTTCTATTTTCGTAGCCTACATCCCCCTGCTCTGAATTTTTTTTTTTTTTTTAAGTACCCAGCAGTAACTGGGTCACAATTCTTCAGACTCCCCTGAGGGAAAAGGAAGAATGATGTGGTGCACATTTTTCCCATCTGAGACATAGTTAAGTTAAGGCAACATGCTTCATCAAGTTACCAATGGACCAAAAAAAGGTGCTATGTCAGGACAGTATATGACATCATCTCGTAAGTGCTCTGGCTCTTCAAAGTTGAGTTAGCCAAACCCAAGTCAACTTTGAGGCCAATGGGAGCAATAGCACCACGACCTACATCATAGGGCTGTTGCAAAGATCCAATGAGCTTTTAAATATAAAGCACTTAGCATAACGCCTGGCACGGAGAAAGCACGAGTAATTCTTATGTCACCCTCAAAGAGGACTAATCGCTGAGCTACAGAAGGCCAGCCTACCCTCAGTGGACACCCACAGAGCTTTGCCATAACCTCTCCCCACTCCAGGCATCTCCAAGAGGTCACATCATGGGAGCTGACGAGTATCTACACATGGCCTTCATTCAAAATTACAGAGCATGTTTTCCTCTGTGAATGTGGAAGTCATCTTGGGAGATTTATCAGGCATGTGAAAGGGGAATGTCTCCTAAATGAACTAGAGCAAAAGCAATGAGAAAGAAGAAACGAGGCCAAGCAGTTACTTAAAACATGTCAGGATCTGGGCTATTTTTTCCATCCACATGTGCTGTTCTCATTAATGGGAGTTTCTCACACACTCTGTAGGGGAAAAGGCAAAAGTGTATCTTGTTGTACTGTTACGACTCATCCAAACACTTAAGGGATATGATAACCCATAAACTTCCTCCAGACTATAATCGCATCTTTGTGAGGTCACATGCTCGTGACCTAAGACATCTCTGACCTTTGAAATATCACTAAGCCTCCTTTAAATTTTTTCCCCCAATAATGAGGCAAGTTTATAATATGCACTTTGTCATATGAGATTTGAAAACATCTGTCAAAGCCACTTCTATTGTCTTATGAGTCAGAGCATTAGCCTAGATAATAAATGAGAGGTGGACTATGGCCAATGGGCCAAATCCAGGCCACTGCCTGTTTTTGTAAATAAAGTTTTATTCATCACAGCCGAGCTCAGTCATTTGCATATAGCCTAGGGCTACTTTCACCCCTACCTTGACCCAGTTGAGTAGTTAATTTACAGCAGAGGTTGTGTGGCCCCCCAAACCTGAAGTATTTACTCTCTTTGCCAATCCCTGATCTAGATCATTCTCTTGTGTAGAAAGAATAAATTCTGCTTGAATAATAGGTACCTATTTGATTCTCAGAGAATTATAAATGTTCCATGTTATCAAATCCGCTCACTTTGTGGATTAGAGCAGGAATGAGAACCTGAGGATGAAATTATGCAACTGGGAGTCAGGAGTCATTCATTCATTCCACATCACACAGCCCCACCACTGCGATAAATACTGGCATCTGGGTGTGAACAAAACACATAAAGCCTCTGGCCTCACGGAGTGTAAAATTGATGATGGGGAGACAAACACTGACCACGTCATTCTTTCTTCATTAACTCATGCATTATCTGTTATGTGTCAGGAAATATCTTAGGCACTGGTGTACTCCAGTTATCACACAAACCATATATTCTAATGGGGGACGAGAGGGAACAAGTAAGTACATATGGAAATAGCAGGTATTGGTAAGTGCTACCAAGAGAATATTAGTTGAACTATATGAAATTAAGATTTTTATCGGCCCCAAATGGCTACATATGGCAATTTTATATAGTTCAGTCTGTTAGGGAGAAATGCTAGCAAGTGACTTTGGGCAACTTTAAATTAGGGCGGTCAGAGAAGGCTTCTCGGAGGAGGAGGCACTTGAGCTAAGAGTTTCATGACAAGCAGCCTCTGGCCCTGCAAGCAGCTAAGGAGAAGATTTCCAGGCCAGGAAAAAGAGTTGCTGATGCAAATATCCTAAGGCCAAATTAAGCTTGGCTTATCCGAGGAAGAGCAAGCAGACCAGAGAGGTTGGAGGAAGATGAGCTGTGGGAAAGAGGGAGGAGGTAGGCTGGAGAGGTAGTGGAGGGCTAGGTCAGACGCCGTCTTGTAGGTCAGGATGAGGACACTGGCTTTTATTTGACGAGTAAAGGGGAAGCTTTTAAATAGCAAAGCTACATGATCTGATTTATGGCTTTCGAAGTGTTCTCATTCCTCTCGTGTGGAAAACAGACTTACAAGAGCATGAATGGAAGCAGAGAAACGTGTTGGGAGGTAGTGCGGGGTTCTGAGCAAAACAAAACCACAGCAAGGAAAATGGAGGAAAGCGGAGAGTCAGTGTCTGGGAGTTGAAATCAACAAGAGCTGGTGATCGTGAGGATGTAATTAAGAGGGAAAATGAGGGATTGCGAGGATGCGTAGCTTTCTGATTTGAGTACCTGGCTGGATAGCCCTGTGATTCATAAGCCTGTGAGTACCGGAAAGGAGCCAGGTCTTGGGGGAGATTATAGGCACAGTTTGCAACCTTGAGTCATCTTTGGGACATACAGCTGGCTATGCTGAGGAGAAGTCTGGGAGCTCTGAGCGCTGGTCTGAGCTGAGTGTCTTAAATCGGGGGAGGAGGGATGGGGAAAGGGAAGTGAAGGTGCCCCTCAAAAGATAGGGGAATGGAGACAACTTGTTCCACTGATGAGTTCTTTGACCTCATTTATCACTTCATCTTCTGGGCTCAACTCCCTCATCTCTAAATGGGAGAGTTAAACCAGATTTGGTATATTCTAGACTCTTGTACAGAAGTGACGCAGGGGCTGGGCTGGGGCACAGGGAGAGCCCGGGTACTCGAAGCTCCGCCCAGTTAATTCCCCTCAACTGTCAACGTTTTTCCCTCAAGAAGTATCAGTGAATATTAAATCTCGTACCAATCATATGGCCAGGCTTGTTCCTTTCATTGTCACTTCCTTTTCCTCCTCTGTGTGCGGTGAATATTTTTTCTTGATTTAGAGGATCTTGATTCTCTGAGTGACGCTTTTGTGTTTATGCATTCTTGATGGTCAAGAAGGGAATCTTCCTGTTGAAAATGATTGGCGTGTGTTTTGGTGGAAGTGATGCCTTTTGAAGTAGACACAATCGAGAACAGCCAACAGCACCCTTCCCAACCTTGATTTTTCCTTTTGACAAAAAGGACCAAAGATGGAAGGACACTGAATATGCAGTTCTTGAGAAAGGTTTATGACCGAACTTGGGGGCCCACCACCAGGTCTTATGTTGAAACACTGAAATGTGATGGAAGCAGACTCAACAATCATGCATTGTGATCACTTTCCGGGAGCAAGAGGTGTGGCAGAACTCTAGGTACATGGCCTGGAGCAAACGCCTGAAAATACTCCAGATTATGCGAGTCTGAAAGCCTGTCCCCTAGCATATACCAAGCATTCTGCTCATCTGTTAGTCAGACAAGGACAGCAATGGTGCTCCCTTTCTGTACTGTAACGGGCGCTCTCACATCTGGATTTCTCAAGCATTTTACTGGCATAACTCCTATCATGCACAACCCTGTACGGCGTTAGCGCACACCTCTTCATTCTCCTGCTAGAGTATCCCACTTATAAGGTCATGTTATATCTTTGCTCCTCCCACGTATGCTAGGCTGCCACTATTGGCCAGCAAACGGTTCAATGAATCAGAAATTAGCCAAAAGGATGCCTCATTGTACACAACTATGGAATTTAAAATGCAATCCATAAACACTAGTCCCTTTATAATTCCTTACCCCAGGAAAGGATTAAACACAGTTAAAAGCTGATGGAATAATGCTTGCCAAGAAGAGGTGTGGACAGAATGAACTTGGGGTACCCAAAGAGGTCAGTGTAAAAATGATGCCCTTTCTCAGGCTTTGCCGGTCTAAGTTTGTAAAGCTCTACTCGTTCTAGGCATAAAATCAAGTTCAGTATGTTAGGCACACATTGAGGGGAAAGAAAACATTATCACTGAGTTTTTAATGGGTTAAGACCTGGAAGATTATTAAAAAGGCCTTTGGAGGGCTGCATTGCCACAATTTGTAACCGTGGTCACACACATTCCTGAGATAGAATTCACCTTATCCACTTGTGCAATAACATTAATAAGTTATTCATCCAAAACAATGTTTTTAAAAGCACTCTTAAGACATATTTCAACTTAAAAAGTAGGTTACTAATCCAGTTAAAGAAAAAGGACAATAAAATTTATTTTAATAGCTACATCAAAAGTACATTTCCAGAGGTACTTTGCCATCTCTCCATTAAAATTAATTTTAAACCTACAAACAGAAGAAAGTATCACAGACAAACCTGTAAAATCGTTCATGCCCTTTCATCTAGAAATCCTGGGAACATTTAATGAAAGCAAAAAGCTATATGCGCGGATCCTTCAGTAACCTTTCTAAAATGTCACCTACTTCGGGAACCCTTTACTGATGTTCCGAATGGACAGTCTGCCTCCTCTGGAACCCCAGTGATCCCTTGTACCTTTCCTGTAGCATTTTACCTGGTCTCACCTGCTTCTGAACAATGGACTTCTTCCTTTAGGGACTCTAAATACCTCAACAGGTACATGAACAATAAATACTACATCTCAATATGTTGTCCTTTAGTAAGAAAATAAAAAACATCCTGCCCTTTTCTTACTCTTCAAAAAAGTTAAATACTATCAATATATCACTAATAGTTTAAGCATCCCTTTTCAAAAGAGTTGTTTCCAAATAAATAAATGAGTTGAAAAGACTATTTAGCTCTCACACACACACATATTTACATATATATACTGAGCTATCAGCACAAAGATGTTCATTGTGTTGTTGTTCATACAAATCAAAGACTGGAAACAATCTAAATCTTCAACGGAAAAAGTAAGTAATTTAGTAAAATGAGGTATATCAACATCATGGTGCCTTATTTAGCTACTGAAATTATGGTTACAAAGAGTAGGCAGAAACATGGAAATACGTTTGATAGTTAACTGGAGAAAACAGATTTTAAAATGGCACGGACTATATGATGTACCTATATAGCGTGAAGTTCTCGAAAAACAAAATGTACGAATCTTAAATAAGGAAAATAAAAGAAGATGGGCCATTTTTTCTTTTATTTGCTCTTTTCCGGTATGTTGTTGCTTTTAAATTAATAAAATGAGACAAACACTAAGGGAGCACTCTTAAGAGGCAAATAAGTAATAGCTAATTAATACAAGATAAATGTCAGGAAAAAGAGGTCTCAGGAAGGTACACACTTCTCTTCCTTCTTTGGGTCTTGGTTTAGTTCCAATGGGACCATGTTTCGGGGGGAGTAGGCATTTGGGACAGCATGACATCATGTAGAACGACTTTTGATAAAAAATCCCTCACTTCAACACTTTCATAGTTCAAAAACTGACCCAAATGGTTTTTTGTTTTGTTTTGTTTTCTGGGAAACAGCATTTGGTGTTTAATGAAACCTGGGATTCATCATGAACCCTACCAAGGGGTCAACTCAGACCCAAGTTGGGGTGATGCATGAACTCCGCCCCTGTGCTGTCCTTGTATTCTCATTCTCCTGGGCCTCTGAGAGATGCAGAGGTCGGAGTTCACCTTTTTAGGATCAGTCGGAGAAGACCTCAGCTCATCAATTGTACTCATTCAGTTTTAGGGTCTGCGGAGCCTTTCCTAGGGCTGACTCTGCCAAGTTAGACCCCGGTGAGAGGAGGAAGGAACCCACGTCTCCCCAGACTCCCGCAGGAGGAGCAGGGACACCGTTTTCTGGAAGAAGTCCCCGCAGCGGGGGGCACAACCCGGCTCCGGGCCGAGCGCCTCGGGGACGCAGGCGTGAGCGTGGGCGCGGGGTCCGCGGGGGAGACGGGGCCGGCCCCCCAACTTCGCGAGCCCGGGCCCCGCCCCGACGCCCGCACCCCGCCCTGCGGACGAGGCCTCCCCGCGCCTCCGGGGCGCCCGGGGCTGGGCGCACGGGGCACAGCCTGTCCCGCCGCCGGCCCCGGGCGGACGGTTCGGAGCGCACGGGCTCCCCCGCGGGCGGGGACGCACCGGGCGGCGAGCGGGGACGGCCGGGGAGAGAAAGAAAAGCAGGCCTACCTTCAAACTTTCCAGGCTCTGAGTGGCTCCGAGTCGGAGATTAGGGACACCATGGTCTAGGGGCGGGAGGCGAGCGCAGGCCCGGGGCGGGGAGCGGGGCGAGGGGGCTCGCGGCGGGCCGGGCGGGCGGCGGGGGGCGCCGGCTGTGCGCACCGCCCCGGCCGGTGAGCGCGGGCGCGTCCCGGCCGCTCTCCACCCCCACGGCCACCCCGCGCTGGGTCCCTCCCAGGCCCGGCTCAGTTCTCCGCACCACCTTCTCAAGCCCCTGTAATCTGCTCCGACTGATCAAATTTGACCTTTTTGTAGCCCACTTTATTCCAAGCACAGCTCTCGGTTAAATCTCTCTTTATTAACACCGTCCTCCTTGGCTTTCTTTTGGAACAAACACAGATCAAGCCCGAAGCCTCCAGACTTCACCAGCAATCATTTACAGATTACGGCGAGCTGCAGGCAGCCTCCTCCTCTGGGGCACTCCTCCTGCCTCGCAGATTTTTGCTTTCACATTCCTGTCAGAAGACTGGTTAGTTTCCTTCTTCCTCGTGAGTGTGTGTGTGTGTGTGTGTGAGTGTGAGTGTGTGTTGAGTGTGTGCGGCTTGGGTTCTGGGACACAAGCATCGTCTAAGAGCTTCCCTCAGAGGCTGGAACTACATGACTGCTAGGATTTGTTTTTTCAAAAAATAATTTGGAATCGAGCTGTTAACAAGCTAGAATTTACTGTGTGTTTGCTGGCAGTGACTCTGCTACACCGGTTTTTTTTTTTTTTTTTTCCTTCTCCTTTCTTGTGTTTGTAAATAGCATGAAGGAGGGGATGGAGAGTCTCTCTGAACATGAACCGAAAACGGTGTGTGCTTTTCTCCCTCAATTTGTGCATCTTTTGTCCTTTCTTTAAAGCTGAACATCTTTTCAACGATCATTTGAAATTGTGCATAGCAGAGGTTAGAAAAAAAATATATATATATATGTATGTATGTATCAAGAACAAGATTATTTTCTCTAGCATCTCCTGTTCTCCTCTCGGCTGATGTGGTTCCTTTGTGAGTGTCCAGATTCCTTATTTCCATAAAGCACTGCCTCTTAAGCGTGGCTTTCTGTTTTCACCCCATTCTAGCTGAGAATCTGCAGCTGAAGTGCTTCTCCTGTCCTGACAGGACTCTGGAGATAAAAGACCTTGAAATCTCGCAGTACAGTGGGCTCCAGGCAAAAAGTGTCTCAGGTCACCAAGATTCCCCTCATAGCTGCGGGTCACGTGAGCTTTACTTGATATCTTCTCTCTGTCCATCACATTTCTCTTTTTCTTACACTTATTTTAAAAGGAATTTTCAGGGTCATTACCATAAATGGAAAATCAACTTCACCGGGCTAATAAAACAATGGACCCAGAAACATAAACCAGCTAAAGGCACTGATGATCTAGGGCTATTTTATTTTCCCCTCTTGGTTGAAAACAGAGTTTAGCCAATGTCAGGGGGTGTTAAGAAGACACTTGCACCAAGGAGGGACTTGCCCAGCAAGGAAGAATGAAGATTTACTTATTTTAGCGTGGGGAGGGGCAGAAGGAGACAGAAATTCCACCCTGAGCTTGCAGCCAGAGCGGGCAGGGGGGCTCCATCCCAGGACCCTGAGATTATAACCTGAGCTGAAACCAAGAGTCAGATGCATAACCCATAGAGCCCGCCCCCCCCAGCCACCCCAGGAAAAGTAGATTTAAAGGGAACATGATATGATTCAAATTTTGTGATGACCTTACTCCTTAAAATCATCAGCCAGGAGGAAGGGTTCCGTTCTCTTGCTTTTAGGCAGAACCTCCAAGAAAGAAGATTTCTCTTCTTTCCGGAGTTTCCACAGGGAAAGATGTGGTGACAGCTATTGGAAGCAGGCTGCTTTTATTATCAGGGAGTTCTTCCAGTCAACTCCAAATGCCCCTCATAGCATTTTAAATCTGTTTCCCATCCCCCTTTTCTCAAAGGACTCCATCCTTAAAATATGCAGCAAACGCTCAGCCAACATATGCTTGTTCTTCTACAAATATACTTTCCTTAATGGCTGGAAATGACTCTCTTCAGAAGTAAAATCCTCTTTATACTGAAATTAAAAAGAAGTTTATGCCTTTTACCCAAACCATTGCCTCCTTGGGGCTTCATGCTTCTTCCTGGGCTGTATTATTGTCTCCCTGGGGATCCTGGGCCACATCGTAATAATGTGTAAACATGAGCATAACACTTCTAATCCCCAAGGACGTCACCAAATGTGGGTGATAATAATAGCATTTGTGCAGAGTGGACCTCCAAAGGGTTTCCAATGCTTAGATAATTAGTAAAATGTTTCTCCCTTTAGAAAGTTAGCAAGAGAAAAACAAAAGATGATAAGGAAATAGTTTCTGGGACTGCAATGACATACATCATCCTTATAGCATGAACCCCTCGCCCACACCCCTGAATTCAGATTTGGGGAAAGAAAGGGAACACACCCTTGAATTCAGATCTGGGGAAAGAAAGGGAAGGAATCCTTAACTCTTGGGGTTCAGGGTTAATGGGTGAAAGGGGAGGGACTTGGCTTCTGGTCAAAGGACAAGAGGACAAAAACATGCTCATAAACTATGAAAGAACATTTTAAGGCATTAGTCCTTCCAAAACCTTTTTAAAGGCAAGATAAACTTTCCTCTGAATAAAGTCTGCACCAAGTTAAAGTACAGAAAGAGGTAAGAGTGAAAGCTTATTACTAGGTAGAAGGAACGGTTCTCATTTCTTTCGGGGCATTAACTTGTTCAGTCCTCATGGCTAACTTGTTAATGAACTCAATTACCAGAAGCACCCCCATTTTGTTAATGCGGATGAGGACATTTGGACACACAAAAAGTAAGCGAATAGCCTGAGCTCCCCGGGTTAGCCGCCCTTTGGGGGAGGAACAGGACCCAGAAGGTGTGCCTGTGGGACCCCAGGAAGG
Source organism: Enhydra lutris kenyoni (assembly GCF_002288905.1). Taxonomy (NCBI): domain Eukaryota; kingdom Metazoa; phylum Chordata; class Mammalia; order Carnivora; family Mustelidae; genus Enhydra; species Enhydra lutris. The sequence continues at coordinate 9,545,736 of NW_019154145.1, read as the reverse complement.
ACCATTGCAGGCATGCCCTCCTTCCAGCAGAGGGCTATTCAGGCCAAGAGCGTCTGTTCACTGGGGAGGACTGGGGCTGGATCAAGTTAGGGATGGATAAGAGCGGTTGCTTAAATCTCAGGCTTATAACCCTAGGACCCCCTAGAGAGACCCTAGCTTTCAGGACACACTTTGAGACCCACTTCCTGTAAGTATTTGGTGATGAGGGAGATGAATGATCTTTTAAAGGTCATACTGAGTCCAAAACACACGGAATATTTTGCTCGTTGCTTTCTTAACGTTGAGGACCAAGTGTTTCCTTACATACCCCCTAGAGTAATTCCACGTTCTCTATCTCATGGATTCCTTTTCAGCTTCCTCCAAGCACTACGTTCCTGATTCAGAACAGCTTCACATCACATGGCTCCTTCCTACCAAGAGAAAGCCCATCAGAGTGATTTGCTCACTTTCACCCGTGAACATGCTCACTAAAAACAAACAAATAAAAATATCGCCCTGTTCAAAACTGGGCCAACTCTTCATCTATAAGTCAGGAAAAGCAAGAGTAAAACTCCTGTACATAAAACACAAAGGTTAAGCTTAGCCTTGTGCAAACTTGCACCAAAAAATATAATCTTCTTCCATGTCACTGTACGAATTACAAAATTTAATTTGATTTGTGTTCTTTTTCTCATATTTGGATACATTTACCCCTTTCAAAACTCAGATTATTTTGTCATTGCTTAAATTATCTCTTCAATAGTTGGCTCTTGGCAATTCTCCCAATGTGTTAAGAAGGAATCCAATCCATATAAAGCAATATTCATGAATTGTCCTACTATCACCAGCACAAGATTCAACATTCTCCTATTCATATAAATAAAGGTTTTGTGCCATCCCTGCCTCTTCCCAAGTACAGAAACCCAAACCCAAATCTAAACAAGAGCAACCCCACTGTCTGTACCTTCTCTATCCAAAGAGGACCCCTGTGCTCTCCACCGGTATTGGGCTTAAAGTCACCTGGAAAGCACATTGGAAGGCAGAAGCTCAGTAGGGAGACAACAGCAGGAGCCCAGGAGTCTGCATTTCACACCAGACCCAGCTCCTTGCAGAAGACCCTGAAAAATGCTGAGAGAGAGTTGGCGAGCATGAAATTTACCCAGGCAGATAGCCTCTCACAGGGGCATGGTCAATGCCATCGGAGCCAAAGCTGAAGGTCTGTGGAAAGCTCATGTTACACGTCAGAGGAGCAGGAAGCACCTGGAGGCATGAACTAGCCAAAGAATAAAAGAAAACAGGCCTTCTCCATCAGCGGGATGTTAGACTAACTACTGAACAGAGGTTTGGAAAGCAGGTATGATGTCTCAGGAAATTTCTCAAAGACAAAATGTCTAACTTCCTTAGAGTCAAAAACTTAAAAATTAAAAAAAATAAAAATAAAAGCTGCATCGCTAGGGGAAAAAATATATACATTTTTATGTCCTCTTTTTCATTCTCTGTTTCTTGAGTCCTAGGAATATGATTATCTTAAATAATTTTTTCCCTTTTAGAAAGTCTTGCTTTACTCTTACTTGTTCCTAATTCTGTTACCTCCTGAGAAATATTCTTTCCCCTTCTGCTTGTCCCAGATTTTTTTTTTTTTTTCTTATTTGTCACCTCTTAACTTCAGCTCAAGTGGGTAAGGTCCCTCTCTCGCTGTAAGAAACTGAAATGACTAATTGGAAATGCATTCATTCTACTTCTGTTAAGGAAGCTTTCCTGGTCTTGTTGATGTGCCAGTGTTTTAAAGTTGGCAGATGGAATGAGCTCAGAATCTCTAGCACTTGTTCTTGACCCTGGAAATAGGATCCAGCTTTGCATGCTTTTCATAGCAAACCATAGTGTGGCGATGATGATAGACAAGGATGGCCAGATAAAATATAGCACACTCTGTTAGAGCTGGATTTCAGAGAAACAACGAGCAAATTCTTAGTGTAGGTATGCCTTCCCCAACAGTGCATGGGACATACTTATAATAAAAAAAAAATTATTTGCTTTTTTCCCCCCCCGAATGCCAACTTTAACTACGGCCCCTGTGTTTTTACTTGCTGACTCCAGTAACCCGATGCTAAACTGACTTTTAAACAAAAATAGCGAGATCACTGTGATTATTATTTTTCATTTCTGGTTGTCTATAAAGGCACCCTGATGTCATCGAGTAGGCATCAAAATGCATTTATTTAAATGTTCTTAAAGCTTTTCTCTTGTATTAGTTGTTATAAACCAAACATAAAAAGCCACACTTGAGATTGCTTGTCAACCAAGCAGGCACATGATGAAAGTACGCTTGTATCTTATTAGATATTGGATATCAATATTGGGCACTCAGAAATGCCACCCAGCCTTCTTGTCTTAAGGCTGGCTAGTCAAATGCATTTTTAACTGTTGGTAGCGCTGATATGCTCAGATGGACTGAAGCTGATGTTTTGTAAACTGGTCAGCATCTCTCTATTATATTTGTTTTATACAGAGCGACTTGGCAGTTAACCCAGCTGCTGTGTTGTGTTTTTGCAGCATGCGTTAGCTCCTGCTGGAAGAGATCTGTACCTGAATAGTTAACCATTAATCTTCAGTTACGTAGAATGTGTATTGTACATATCCTCACTTTAATGATGTCTATAGAGATGCACTTCCAAAGGCGGTCGGTTTTTCTTTTTTTTCTTCTTCTTCTTCTTCTTCATCTTCTTTTCTTTTTTTTTTTTTTTTTAAATAAATGAATATAACTTGAATGGAATTTCAAGGGCTTCCATGTTTGACTTATAACACCTGATGCAATGGAAAGCTTGTGAACAGAGACGTGTGTTTTGTTGTTTCGTCAATGACTTGAGAATTGCTATTATGGGCGCTAAAAAAAAAAATTGCTATTATTTATTTTGTTAAAATTCCAAAGGGTCTCTAAAGAGATAGCTATGAAACTGCTAAGTATAGGGAAAGGCCAAATGTGTTATTTAGGGTCTGCATATGTACCGAATATTTTCTACTGATGCCAAGGCCCTTCTAGCAATTGGGAAGGAATGCTTTTTACATTTGGAGACTTAGTCAGCTGAACAGGAGGGCAAAATGGATTAAAGCTGGGGGAGGGGAGTATGGGGTCTTTGCCAGGCATATTTTACAAGTGAGAAAGGAAGAGAGAGGAGACTCACACCCAGCCCGCTGCTTTTCATGCCATGCAAAGGAATCACAGGCCAAATTTGATACAGAGAGTGGGAAAAAAAGAAATTCAAGCTTTAACTCCTGTACTGCCATGGAAGATGAGATTTCCAAAGCTGTGTCATGTCCTTCTTTGAATTCCCAATCTGCTTTTGTTAGGATTCGCGGCTTACACCAACAGGGACAAAGGAATGCCCAGAAGAAGGATGTATTGTTCAGACGGTCCCTGGGTCCCAAGCCAGGGAATAAAACCTGCAACATGGATCTTATAATCTTGTTTTGTTTTTTCTTGAAAAGGTTCATGTGCTTACAGACAGGACTCCTCATTGGTTTTTAAAAGGGAGATCTGAGTTCTTGAGAAAAGGCAAACACGATGGCCAAGTTTCCAGTCAATGAGACAGTGTCAACATCTCCTAGAGGTAAGCTGGCTGGCCAGGACTATTGCCCTTGAATCACTAGGAAGAAAAGATAAGCTTTGCATCCTTCTCCCTGAACAAAACCCGACAGACTTAGGCGGAACTGAGGTATGCAGCAAATTCACTTGAAGATACGGATTTAAATCCTTTGTAACTTGTAAATTTAACTCCACGTGGTAACCACCAACAAAAACATATTGAATGATGATTGATTGTAGAAAGTGTTTCTTTGGCAATCAAATGATCCATTAGCGTGCCAAAACAGGTTCCCTTTTGACCCTAGGGAAGGCAGTGGTGAGAAACCATCTTTTTCTTTCTTTCTTTTTTTTTTTTGTTATCTTTATTAGTTCCCAATACACTGTAAGTGAATACTTACATAAAATACATAAAAAATTTCATAAAAAATTGAATTACTAGAAAAAAGTAAAGCAAAGTCACACAAAGTATAAACCCCCTTTATAAATTATTTTGAATTAATAGTCATAAAATTTATTCTATAAAACTGCTATGCATGTAGGAACTCTTACCCATAACTATTATAAACTTTGCTTACAATTTGTTACAGTCTACAGACCTGCACTGCTCTGCTTTACACACTGAGGAGTTACTGATACAAAGAATGCTACAATTCTTAAAATAAATAAATAAATAAATAAATAAATAAATAAAATTAGGTACTTTTAAAGAATAATTTTAGGGTCTGTATTGAATAAATAGAAACTACATCCACTTATATTGTTGAAGAAACAAAAAAATACACTAAACTCTTCTAGTAAAAGATTAAAAATTAAAATCAATTAACTTATTAGCCAATTGATGCCAAAGATTCCTTAAGTCACCACTTAATGAGAAATTTTAAAATCACTTATAATTACATTAATGCTCTAAAAACTGGGACTCGAGCTCACTGGAAATAATTCTTTGTTGACTGGCAAGTTAGGAAATTACTAACTGCTTGTGACACAGCCCCAACTGGTTCCTCTAATTCCTATTTTATTCTTCATTAGAGAGAGAAAACAAAACACAGCTGCCAGTTTGCCACAATTTAAGATATCTCAATATATGAAAATCCAAGTGTAATGCCCAAAGATTATGTTTCGATTACAAAATATTGTGACGAGTCCCTCAATATATTTAATTTCCACTAGTGCACCCAAGCATTTCCTTAGGTCACTAAACAGTTGAGACACAGTTATAAGTAGAAGGGCCTAGAAGTGAAAATTAGAGGCACAGTGTGTTGATTTAACAAACCGATAGCACATACTATGTCCTAGACACTGTTCTAAAGTCTTTACAAAAATTAACTCACTAAATGCTCATAACAATCTATGGGGCGGATTCTATTTGTTTTCATTTTACGGGCGTGGAAACTTTTTAGGCAACAGAGAGTGTGAATGATCGCTGTAGTGTCACCGAGGCAAGACTGGAAACCCACTGGTCTGGCTTTAGAGTCACCCTTGTTCCCTACATGGCGGGTATCCTGTAATTGACAATCAGAAACAAGTGTAAAGCATTTTAAAGTCAAAATGTAATTCAAGTGGACAATTAAATGAATGAACATGGTGATTTCAATAAGACTTTCCTGTGAACATATCTAACTCATAGATCAAGGCAGAAAGCAGAAACCACAGATTTTTTCTTCTTCTTCTTTTTTATTTTTTAGATTTTATTTACTTATTTGAGGAGAGAAAGAGCAGGGGGAGGGGCAGAGGGAGAAGCAGACTCCCCACTGAGCAGGGAGCCAGACACAGGACTCAATCCCAGGACCCTGAGATCATGACCTGAGCCCAAGGCAGATGCTTAACTGACTGAGCCACCCAGGCACCCCACCACACACATAGATCTCTGAAGATGGCACTGATCATTCATTCGCCTCCCTTTCAAACCACTTCTCTCAGTATCCTTTCTGAGTGAGAATAACTATAGTCATATAATGGCCACTTGCTTGCCTTCATATTTTCCTTTGTAAACATCCATCCCTAACTGGTCCTATGTAGGAGGAAACAACCTCTGCTTCAACCTTCATGTATGTCATTCATACATACTCTACCAGAGAAAAAATGTGCATATAAAATCTCTATAAAAATCAAGAAGTATAAGTTAAAATACAATGAGATACAGTGTTTTACCCATCAAACTGGTAAACATCTTTACAAGAGGATCTGTAATGGCAGAATGAGGTACAATTAAATGGGTCCATTCATATATGGCTGGGGAATGTTTAAACTGTTGTTGAGAAAGTGATTTGGTAATAAGTGCCAAAAAATGTTTATAGAAATATCCTTATTATTTGACCCAGGAATTTCACTTCTAAAGGTTTTTATTTCTAAGGTTTATGTAGAAGGATATTCATTGAGATAGTAATGATATTAATGAACTATTAAAGGCCACCTAACTGTCCAACAACTTAAGGTACATGAATACACACACACACACACACACACACACACACACAATGTTGTAGGATATTACGAAGCCAATAAACCATGCTTCGGTGGAAAAACTTTGAAAGACTTTTGGAATAAGTGAAAAATGCAGGTCATACATAGTATGTTATATGCTACGTATTATCAATATTTTGTATTGCTACCAGGGATTGCAAGCACAACTGCCCCCAGTCCACAGAGGCATCATCGTGAGTGAAACTCGCAAGGAAGATACCCATAAACAGCAACAATCTTCCTTTCTCCAGTTTTTCTGGAATATTCAGTCTTCTTTCTCTTTTACCATCATGTTTCCTCCTCCTACCCTCCATCTTTCTTTTTCCCAGTCTTACTGAAGACCAGACACTGAAAAATCTATCTATACTGTACACATGTGTAACTACTTGCAATGGAAATTCAGCCATATTAAGGAACAGCATAGAGAGGAAGGAGTGCGGCCTGCTAGAGAGAGGGACCTCAGGGGGCAGGAGTCCTACCCAATCTCTTCTTGCCATAACAGGTGGAGCCCACTTACCACTTCATTCAAGGATGAGAGAAATCTTACTTTTTTAGGTGAATTCTGATTGGTATTGTTGACTTAAGATTTTACACACACACACACACACACACACACACACACACACACACACGGTGAGGATCAAGCAAAACACATTGAGAGATTTCAAGTTTGTGACATCCACATTTACAGCATCCACACTTAAGTGCATGAATACAAAAACAACTGGAAAGAAACTTTAAAAATATGACTAGCATCATTTTGGACAAGATTGGGTACATTGGTGGTGGGCCGTGTAGCTGCAGACAGCTAGCATCATTTCAGTTGTTTTATTTTCTTTTACACCTTTGCTATTTCCTTAGTTCTCTCCATGCATTTTTTTTCTCTCCAAGTATTTATTTTTATAACCAGAGATTTATGACCTCCTCTCATATTACTGTATCTACTTAGTAATCCTTTTGGGAGATACAGAGTAGTTTAAAAAACATGCATGGTCCTATTTTGAAGTTTGTCTCCGATCTTACATTTCTAGATATGTTCACACACCTACATGGTTATAGATCATGTTCTAATTCGTGAAATCATTACTTCTAAGCCACCAGAAGCTTCTTTGAAAAACAGGGGTCTAAAAACTTGTCTCTCTTTCTCTGTTTTTTTCCTCCTATGTGGCTTACTCCCATCATTTCCTGCTTAAATTCAGCTGCGGTTTTTCTTTTCTCCTTCGAATCACATCTAACCTTTTCAATTATAGCTAGGTGATGTTAAACAATCTTCTAATCTAGTGGTAGAGACCTTGATGGCATGATTTTGGCAATTCATCGGCCAAAGTGCCTTTTATTATTTAAACGATTAGGACATTCCTTAGCTGTTTGGACAGGGGTGGCTTTGGGAACAGAAAAGAAAGTTTAAGGTTTAAGGTAGCAGTGCTGCCTCCAGGACTCCTGCTTCTCTGGATAGTCACCTTAACAGAAGGGGATTAAAAAAAGAAAAAGGAATGTAGCCAACAAGTACAGTACTCAGTCTAGGGAAAAAAACAATGTAACAGGCTCAGGCAATTGAGGGTTAGGATGATATAACTGGTGAAAATGACAAAGCCCTCTCTTTCTGTTGGGACAAAGCATGCTTTTCACAAAGCTCAAAACAAATTAATTATGGAATTATGGCTGCCCACATACAGTAATCGTTATTCACCTCCCCCTCTGGGTGTCTTCTGTTTACAGGGTGAGGCTTCTTGGAAACAAGCTTGTTTGACCGTTTCTCTTGTTTATAGAGCATGTATTTTATGAAAATCGGGAACATAGAGAGAAAAATCTGGATTTCATTTTTAACCAGCCATTGTTTTTTCTAATTTCTCTATTTTACTGAAAGCATATTGTGTTCTTAAAAGTATTAAATAAAAAGAGAAAATGAAAATTGGTCACATTATTACAGAACAAAAACAAGTGTATCCTAGCCATTAGGCTGACATTATTGGATCAAAGAAAGGCTTGGTAGAATCTTTAAAATGATGGGTGTGTGTGTGTGTGTGTGTGTGTGTGTGTGTGTGTGTGTGTGTGTGATATATCAAACCTTAAGGGCTTTCTTTCCACTGAAGCATTAAAAAGTGAGAATTCTGATTTCTTGTTGACAATGTTTAAATGAACCTGTCAGTTTCTAATTACAAATGCAAAGGGAAACTTTTTATAACTGAATATTTAACATATATTACAGTTATAACACAAACTACATTATGTGATTTCTTGTCCCATTTTGGCCATGCTTTCTCTCTACAAAAGAGGCATCTCAAATCACTAACCTTAAAACCTGAAAGTAGTTTTTCTGAGATGGTGAGTTCTCTGTGAAATGGGGGTGGGTTATTCTATGGCTTTTCCTTTAATGTCTGTGTGGGTGTTCTCATAACATAATCCTTACAGGCAAATAAAGATCAAAAGGAGTAGAAGGTAAGTATTTCCTGTAGGGGCAGAAGGTACAGAGGGTTTAAACTCACTATGTCTGTGACCTTCACTTTGCTTAATTGTAGAATGCTTCTGTTCCTATAGCACCTTTGACGTTCTGTGAGCCCCTGAAAATAAGACTAGGCCATTTATTTCCACTTAACGTGATTTCCATTCTTTGAGTTGAATCACAGAGTACAGAAAACTTGTCAGAGCAGATTGAGAAATGTAGAAATATTTCAAGGTTTCTGCTCTGTAACTTCCTTTTAAAAGAATTAACCTTTTACATGTTTCTTTTCTTTTCTTTTTTTCTTTTTCCAGATGAATCACAAGTTGTGACTAAAGATTTCTCATCATCTTGATCTAAGTTTTATGACTGGCCAACTGTGTGGCTTTGTGATGTGATAATGTAGCGTCATTTTTAATGCCTTTTCTAAATACCCAACATGACCAGAAATCCATAAGTGGACAGTCAAAGGAAATATTTGTTCCTGATAACACTTAATATGGGCTGAGCACTTTAGATACATTCTCTCTTTTAATGCTCACATAAATACTATGAGTATGAGCCTGGGGGTTCAGTCATTGAGGCTCTTGATTCCCACTGAGGTCATGATCTGGGTCTTGAGATGGAGCCCTAGGTCAGGTTCCATTTTAGTGGGGAGTCTGCTTCTCTATCTCTTCTTCTCCCTCTGCCCTCTAGCCCACTCATGTGGGTTTGCTCTAAAAATAAATAATTAAAATTTAAAAAAAAAGACTATGAGGTATGTAATAATATCACCCCTGTTTCACAAATGATAAAGCACACAGCCATTACATGGCAGACCACAATCCCAGCTCCCCTGTGACTCCTTCCAAAACCTACACTTTCCCAGTCTTTCACTCTCTTGGCTTGGAGCTTTCAAATCTCAATGTCCGGGACATCCTCCAGATGAAATCGAAATGGAATCTCTGAGGGTTATTTCTAAAGTTATTTCTAAAAACTTCCAGGTGATGCTCATGTGCAGGGTGGGTTAATACCATTTCACTACAAGGACTTCTTTCCTTCTTTCCTCTTCTTCCTTCCTTCCCTCCTTTCTTTCTTTCTAGAGTATAAATGGTGGGGGAGGGGCTGAGGAAGAAGGAGAGACAGTCCGGCATGTAGCCAGACGTGGAGCTCAATTTCATGACCCTGAGATCATGACCTGAACCAAAACCAAGAGTCAGATGGATTCTTTTTTTTTTTTTTTTTTTTAATTTTTTTTTTTTTTTTGTCAGAGAGAGAGAGAGAGAGAGAGAGCAAGCACAGGCAGACAGAATGGCAGGCAGAGGCCGAGGGAGAAGCAGGCTCCCTGATGAGCAAGGAGCCCGATGTGGAACTCGATCCCAGGACGCTGGGACATGACCTGAGCCGAAGGCAGCTGCTTAACCAACTGAGCCACCCAGGCGTCCCGAGTCAGATGGATTCTTAACCCACGGAGCTGCCCAGGCACCCCTAGGAACTTCTTTACTGATCACCCCCCAAAAACAAGCGTTGGCTGTAATTCAAACTTGAGCCGAGTGCATAGGGAAGTTGGATGAATCTTTATTTTATATTTGAGAATAAACCTACATCATGGTATGGGCGTGCAAAAACAGTGGAATTTGACTTGAAAAGTTAAGATTATATAATGAAGCAATTTGAGCTTCTGCTGTAAGCATTCAGGGATCCAAGCCTGCCAATATGAAATCAGGAGGTAAGTGTATGGGGAGGACAGGCACCCACACATTAGCCTCCCATATAGGTGATGTGGGTCCCCAGGTGTCCAGCTAGGTATCTCAAGCCATCTAAACCCCAGAAACCTTCCCAAAAGCAGCAAGTTTGCGATCATGACCTCCCATTCTTATTTTGCTTGAGAACAGCCTCTGCTGGAGACTAGAAAAGATTCTTGCTCAGAACTTGAGCTGCGGGGCATTTCAGGTCTTCCGGAAATAATAATGTATTAGTTTCCTGGGGCCGCCATAACAAAATACCACAAACTGAGTAGCTTAAACAACAGACATTTATTGTCTCACAGTTCTGGAGGCTAGAAGTCTGAGATCAAAGTGCCGGCAACGCTGGTTCCTTCTGAGGGCTATGAAGGAGAAGCTTTTCGAGGCCTCACCCCAGCTTCTGGTAGCCTGGGGCATTTCTTAGCTGATACATGGCGGTCTTCTTTCTTTAAGTTTCTCTGCCTCTGTGTTCAAATTCCCCCTTTTCATAAGGACATAGTCCATATTGGATTAGGTACCCACTGTCATGACCTCTTCACCACCTTGATCACCTCCCAGAACTCCCTTTCCACAGGTCCTGGGTGTTAGGACTTCAGTATCTTTCACAGGGACACAACTCAGCCTGCAGCAAATACTGTCTGCCAAAGGAAAGAAGTTATCACTAACTAGAAATTGCAAAAATCCCCCATGAGAGGGAATTTCTTAATTTTTCTGAAAGATGGTAAGAACTATCTTAAAAATGTGGATAGCACTTCAAAGCTTAGAAACATATTCTTGGACACTGATAACTCTCACAGGGACCCTTTAGATTTACTAAATAATGAAAATCAGAGAGTTTAATTAAACACTTTAGGGCCACACAACTAGTAAGGGCAGTGGGAGGGGGCGGTCTATGGTTGAAGTTCAGTCATCCAACCCCACAATCTACTGCTCTCCTCAAGTAAATTAGGGGTCCAGCCTGACTCATCACAGACCATGAAGCATGATGGCTGAGAATCCTCCCCTTGACTGAGTTGCTGTCACCAAGAACCTGAATGGTCTGACCACGAGTAGACAATCAAGGTGAATATATTCTCCCTCATGGAGCAGAGCATTCAAAATGAGACACTGAGGGGAAAAAGAGAAAACTCAATGCTTCCCATAAATACCGGTAACTGACAAGGGGAGAAGGACACTGTAGACTCCCTCTTTTGGCAAGTGGGTTCATCTTCACAAATGCCTTCTTTGATGGAATTGTTTGATTTCTTAGTGTTTCTGTGATGACTCAAGAAGAGTAGAATGTTTTATCAACATGGCATGTTGCTTCTTGAAACATGCTGAGCCCCCAGTAGAAGAGTTACTCAGAGTCTATAATAACCCCAACTTAATACCCATTGACAAATCAAAGTAATCAGAGTTGTGTTGATGTGTAGGATTCCAGCTCATGGTGTCATACATAGAAACCCTCACGTATACCGGAGGCCACAGATGTTTGAGCTCCTTGGCTTTTGAAGTGTTTCCTTTGTTAGCAACCCACTTCTTAAATCAGGAAGGGAAGAGATCTCTAGAGTAATTGATCTGTACTGCTGATCCGACAATACAGGAAAACACTGGGTGTCTCTCCTCTTGCTAAAAATGTCCAGAGTAAGTGCCTTTAAGAATCTTTTGTTCTTATTCTTGACAGATAATCATATGTACAGAATTTGGGTGGGACTGGGGAGCTCCACAAAATGGCTGTTTGGCTGTAGATTCTGTATTAAAATAAAGCAAAACAAACAACAAACAAAAGAGCCAGAGTATTCAAATCATATCAGTATATGTCCCAAGGTAGGACTTAAAAGGCATTTTCCTCTAAGAAAGTGTGCTTATTTCTCTTGAGAAAAACAAAGCAAAGGAAAACCAAACCAAACCATAAAACCCTCTTCTATCAGAGATACCAGGACTAACCAGGTCTGCAGTGTCAGAACCCACCCCTCTCTCCCTCTCTTTGCATTTTATCTGCAACGAACTTCACTCTCTCTTCCTCTGTAACTCCCAATCCTGACCCAACTTTTCCATCAGGGATCCACCAATATGGGCCTTTGAGTGGGACATCAGAGACTAGAAAGGTATTAATTTTCTTAAATATTGTTCAGGCCAATGACCATTTTACAGAAAACAACAACAACAACAAATCTCCACAAAAACCAAAACCTAATATGGAGGGAGAACTTAGACAAGTAATTCTCACCCCAGACTGCATTTTAGAACCTCTTGCGGAAGCACTGAGACACACCGGTGCCCAGAACTCACGTTAGAATATTTAAATTCAGACACCTTGAAACGAGGTCATGAGCCCTGGCTTAAAAAAAAAAAAAAAAAAATCTCAGATGAATCTGATGAAGAATGAAGTGTTGGAACCACTGGGATAGATGACCCCAGTTGTTCAATTTGTAGCAGTAGAGCTGGGACCAGTGCTTGCTAACAGAAAGCTTCACACTGCCATGCTCCATGCTGGAGCAAGGGGTCAGAGTCTAGAGAAGGGACAAGCGGAAGAGGAAGAAAAGAACAAATTAGAAGAAGAAAGGAGAGACAGGAAGTTTTGTAAAGGTAGGATGGAAGGGGCCAAAGACTAGAAGAGCCCACTGCTCCTCAGGGCAGCCCCTGGCTTGAATAAGGATTTGACATTTGCAAAGCACATGGCCCCATTTTCTTCCTCCCTACTGACCACATACTGTGTTTGCTTAACTGACTGTGTAGGAAAAGATTATGGCAGAGGAAATAGGGCAAAACTAGACCCAAAATATCTGGCTCCTGAGTTTCAACTCTACTTTTTGACCTTAAACCTTAGTTAGCACTATTCTACGAGATGGCAGAGTCAAATGTGCTCTTCTAGCACATAGTTTGTGAACTCACAATACAAACGTAAAGTGCAGAGATGACACCAGCATAGGTAGGTGGAAAAAATGTGAAAGAAGAATGAATGACTCACACAGAGTCAAATGTACACTATCCTGTTATCTTTGCAAATGTCTCTTTCTAGAGTCTGCACTCAGTGCCCTCCTTGATGCATCTTTGCACTTTTTGTGTTGACTCTCAGTGGAAGTGGTGTGTATCCAAATTATAAATGGGTGAAATCATTAGCTAGGTCTGATGCAGGATCCAACTGGTTATCAAGACCTGTTGTCTATCTTTACATCTAAGTGCAAATGTCATCTCCTCCATGAAGCCTTCCTGGACTTTCAGCAACCATTTTAGTTGTTCCCTTCAGTGTTCCCATCGCCCCATATATGTATCTCCACTAGAACACACTGCCCTATAGTTACTTGTGTGTATCCTTGTCTGTCTCCCCAGCGGACTGAGAATCACAGAGCTCTTAACTGTGACTCATTTTTGGTTCTAAAACATGTATGTATTTATTTATTCTTCTCACATATATGTGTTGATCACCATTATTAGCCAGACTCTATGTTCTGGACAAGACGTGTTATGGTCTAGTTAGAGAGATAAGCAAACAAATAGGTGATTACTGTTCAGAATAAGTGGAGTAGTACAAATCTCGGTTCATAACTCAGACGTGGAAGAAATATGTCTTTATTTTTTCTTTAACTTGGCTTTATTTGTTGAGTTCCTATGTCACCAGGGAAGCTCAGCTCTCAGTTAATGTATAATTTCTCCCCTTTTCCTAGCTTTGGTCTAAGTTCTGGGAGCTTACAATTTACTAAGGTTTTGGAAGCAGGAGGGTCACCTGATGCTTAAGCATCTGTGTAGGCATGTGCTTGTTTGGACATCCATGCAGAAAGGCAACAAGACATCTCACATTCTCACCTAATTGACCTCTCCAGGCTGGATGGCTTCTTTTCTCGGGTCATTGTATTTGCTTAAGATTCCTGTTGAATCTTCCGTGGGAACCTGACTTCACTAGGTACTATGCCCAAGAAAGTGGGATAGATTCTTAATGCCTTAACACACTTGTCCCCTCTCGAGTCATAAGCTCAATCATAGCTTTGCTGCTATTATGCTGGGATTGTTCCAAAAACTGGGTTCCAGGGTCCCTTTCTCCTTGGATCCAGCTATGCCAACATCTACTCTCATCAGGAAGCAGACTTTTTGGGTGGTGGTCTAAATGCAGAGGGGGATGCTTTCTTCTCTATTTCATTTTAAAAAATGGTGGCTGATGATACAATAGGATCATATGAGAGGGAAAACTGGGGTTGGAGGTGGGGCATGAGTTTGGCAAATTCTTGCAGGAGATAATTCTAGGCTGAGACCTGAAGTTGCCAAAGAGAAAAGAGGTATAACCCAGCCTAGTGTGCAAGCAGAGAGAAGAGATTTGAGGGAAGTGAGAGGAAGGGTAGTCAAGGGACTGCCAATAGTTTGTCATGATTAGGGCATGGACTTGGAAGCAGGGAGTGATAATTTGGAGGAGGGTAGGCAGCAGCCAAATCATGGAGGGTTTTGAAATCATACTTAGGTGTTTTGGTTCACCCTCAAGGAAAAGAGGCCTGGCGTGAAGGGCCACTCACAGATTTTTAAGTGGGAGATTGTGTGATTGATTTGTACTTTATAAATATCACCCTGAGTGCAGTTGAGAGAAACAAGACCTAAATAAGTGAGACTAAATAAGTGAGGGAGCATAGCACTGACAGAGGCAAGAGATGGAGAGAGGGTCAAATCAGGGCAGTTGTGGTGGGGGTAGAGGAAAGTGGGCCTAATGGAAAGATGCTATGAAGGGAAAACCAGATTGAACTGAGCCAGTCATCAGATGCTGAGGGTGATGGAGAGAGAGGAGTTGGGTATGATGTCTGATTCTAGCTTAAGCAACTTATTAGATGGGGTGGTATTCTTTAAGCTAGGAAGTACAAAGGAGGCACTGCTTTGGAGAAATGCTTATGAATTCAGTTTGGGGTACAGTGAATTTGGAGTACCTTGGGACATCTATGTGAGGATGTGAAGGGTCCAGGTGGCCATATAGTCCAAGAGCCTGGAAAAGAGATCTGGGCTAAAGCTGAAACAGGCATCATTATCACAGAGATGTATTTGAAGCAGGGGCAGTAGAAGATATTTTCTTGGGTGTGTAAAATAAGGAAGAATTAGGCCCCAGAACACAATACCGAAGTATAGCACCCATTAAGAGTAAATGGAAAAGAGAATCCCATAAAAGAGATAAGGAGTCAGGAAAGGGCAGAGACTAGGAATGAAATTCTAGAGATTGGGTGCCATGGAACTCAAGGGAAGAGTGGATTTTAAGGAAGAAGAGATTGGGTGATTGGGCCAAGTGCCATGGAGAAGAATGGAAGAGAATAGGTGACTTTTGCCAGATCACTGTCAAAAGAATGATGGAAAAAGAGCCAGAGGCCAAGGAGCAAATGGGACTAAAAGAAGCCATCATCAGATCATGTGAAGCCCCCACTTAAAACCCCACATTGTTCTCCCATCACACTTAGGATAAAATCTGAAATTGGCTATAGTACCTAAAAGGCCCCCAGGATCTGTTCTTTGCCCATCTCTTTCACTGTTTTGTCTTACTTTCTCCTTTGACCACTCCTGAAGGCCCCGGGCCTCTTTTCTGCCCTTCAAACACACCAAGTTCATTCCTGTTCCAGGACTTTTGCATTTGCTGCTCCTTTGCTTTAATGCTCTCCCCCAGCTATCTTCAGGCTTGTCTCTGTATATTTCAGGTCTCAAGTCAAAAGTCACCTCAACCCAAGACCAACCTAGAGAGCACGTCACCACCACCCCATCCACGGCAACCCTTTACCACACAATCCTATTTTGGCTTCTTAATATTATGTATCAGTTCTCCACATTTGCATATCCATTTATTTGTGTATACTTATTTTATGTGTCTTTCCATAAAATGTACATTCCTTGAAGTTAGGGACTCTATTGTGTTTGAAATTATATTTCCAGCACCTAAAACAGTGCTGAGTGAATGTTCAATGACTATTTCTTGGCTGATTGGAAGTGTTAGCAACACATAAAGAACACTCTTTTACCAGGCAGGTGTTCAGGAAGGTAGTGGACTAGGAGGACCCTGAACTCACCCCTTCCCACATTTACAACTAGAAAGCACCCACATCCAAGTCAATAAGCTAGAGAGCAATCTGAAGACTAGCAGAACAAACTCCACAAATAAATATAAAGAAGCTGCATCTGAAAGGTTAGGAAGGTCAGAAACCAGGGGATTCTGAATTCTCTAAGTTTGTAAAATCAGGGGGACTTGGAGCCAGGAGCTTTAAAAGTCAGCTGACTCAGCACCTGGTGAGCTAGGAAGGCAAGTGACAGCTGGGTTGCCACCTTTTTTTTTTTTTTTTTAAAGATTTTATTTATTTATTTGCCAGAGAGAGAGAGAGAGAGAGAGAGAGAGAGCACAGGCAGGCAGAGCAGCAGCAGAGGCAGAGGGAGAAGCAGGCTCCCTGCTGGGACTGGATCCCAGGGCCCTGGGATCATGACCTGAGCTGAAGACAGCCGCTTAACCAACTGAGCCACCCAGGCGTCCCTGGGTTGCTGCTCTTAAAGAGACAGCAGCCTGCCCAAAGAGGCAGCATAAAAAATGGCAATTTACTTACACAGTGCTGGAACAAATGGGAGACAGACCTGTTCCTATTGATTTCAGAGTATGTTGAAGTTTCCCCGAAAACAAGGGAGCTGGTGGGTGCTATTTTCTTTCTTTCACTCCCAGCCTAAACACAGCCATCAGAGAGAGGCAGGGCTGCACAGATACTTCCTACCTAACCTGCTAACAGTGCACCACAGGCACAAGTTCTACTGAGGACTTGTCCACTCCAAGCCTGCTGGCCTCAGCCCTGGGCTCAGGCAAATTTTGTTAAGGCCACTCATGCACCCTGCTCAGCCACCAGGTGCACAGCTGCAACCGTGCCTCCAGGGATCTAACAACACTATCCTGTTCCCCAGTTCCCCAGTTGGCAAGCCCTTTCACAACTGGCCTGCCTGGATCCCACTAACACCACAGAGAGCAAGCACAGCCCCCAACACGTAGAGTCAGTGTAGATGACTGTGCTGAAAGGAAAAGTGACTCAGATATAACACCCCTAGGACATTCTCCTGAATCCCAGGTTCTGGTGAACAGGGGATGCTGCACTGCAGGGCACCTCTTCTTCATAAAAGCACTACTTTCAAGAGCAAAGGACACTTGCTAAACACACAGACTTTCTTAATACACAGAAACAGGCATAGAGAGGCAGACAAAATGAGGAGACAGAGAAATATATGCCAAATGAAAGACCAGGACAAGGCCACAGCCAGAGATCTAAGGAAATTTATTTTATTTATTTATTTATTTTTTAAGATTTTATTTATTTATTTGACAGACAGAGATCACAAATAGGCAGAGAGGCAAGCAGAGAGAGAGGGGAAGGCAGGCTCCCCACTGAGCAGAGAGCCTGATGCAGGGCTTGATCCCAGGACCCTGGGATCATGACCCGAGCCAAAGGCAGAGGCCTGAACTCACTGAGCCACCCAGGTGCCCCGATCTAAGGGAATTTAAACAATGATCATAAGGTTATTCACCAGACTAGAGAAAACAGTGGAAGACATGAGCGAGACCCTTAACACAGAGATGAGGAATAATATGGCAGAGATAAAGGCCTCAATAAACAGAATGAAAGCAGGATGGAGGAAGCACAGGAATGAATCAATGACCTAGAAGACAGATTAATGAAAGTAATCAAGCGAAATAAAAGAGAGAGAAAAGACTTAAGCAAAATAAGAACAGACTTTGGAAACTCAGTGACTCCATAAAATGTAGTAACTTTCATACTATAGGAGTCCCAGCTGAAGAAGAGAGAGAAAAGAAGGCAGAAAATTTATCTGAAGAAATAATAGCTGAAAACTTTTCCAGTCTGTGGAAGGAAACAGATAATCCAGATCCAGGAGGCATAGAAAATGCACAACAAAATCAACAAAAGTAGACCTACACCATGTAAATTTAATTTATAATTAAATTCACAAAATACACTGATAAAGAAAAAAATTAAAGCACAAGTCAAAAATTATTCATTTATAAGGGAAAAAGCATAAGGCTAGCAGGAGATTTTTCAACAGAAACTTTGCAGGCCAGAAGAGAGTGGCATGATATATTCAAAGCGTTGAATGAGAACACTGCTGCTAAGAATACACCTTAAGCAGCTAAGTGATCATTCAGAATAGGAGAAGAGATAGAGTTTCTCAGACAAAGAACTAAAGGGGTTCATGACCACTACACCAGTTCTGTAAGAAATATTAAAAGGAACTCTTAGAGTGGAAAAGATAGACCAAGTGACCGGACAGAGGTAGGAAACACATACGCAATTAAAAACAAAAACAAAAACAAAAACAAAACAAAAAAAAACACACACACCCAAAAAACTGTAAAATGCCAGTCAAGGAACTTTCAAAAAAAGGATATAAAATATAATGGCATATACCTAAAATATGGGGAGGAGAGAAGAATGGATTCAAACTGAAATAACCATCGACTTAATATAGACTGCTATATATAGAAGAAGTTATATACAAACATAATGGCCTTGATTGGCACACAGGACCAGGTGGACCTAACAGATATATTCAGAACATTGCATCTGAAAACAGCAGAATACACATTCTTTTCAAGTGCACATGGAACATTTTCCAGAATAGATCACACATTTGCCCACAAAACAAACCTCAACAAATTGAAGAAGACTGAAATCATACTATGTGTATTTTCCAACCACAACATTATGAAACTCAAAGTCAACCATAAGACAAAATCTGGAAAGACCACACATACACGGAGGTTAAGGAACATGCTACTAAATAATGAATAGGTCAACCAAAAACTAAAAGAAGATAGAAAAATATACATGGAAACAACTGAAAATGAAAACACAAAGATCCAAAACCTCTGGGTTGCAGCCAAAGTGGTTCTAAGAAGGAAGTTTATGGGAATAGCTCAATACCTTCTTGCTACCTTAAGAAGCAAGAAAAACCTCTAATAAACAACTTAACCTAACACCTAAAGAAACTAGAATAGGAATAACAAACAAAACCTGAAATCAGCAGAAGGAAGAAAATCATAAGGATCAGAGCAGAAAGAAATGATACAGAAACTTAAAAAAAAAAATAGATCAATGAAACCACGAGCTGGCTCTTTGAAAAAAAAAAAAAATCAATAAAATCAATAAACCCCTGGTCAGACTTATCAAGAAAAAAAGAGAAAGGGCTCAAATAAAATCACAAATAACAAGCAACACCACAGAAATATAAACAGTCATAAGAAACTATTATAAAAAACTATAGGCCAACAAACTGGACAATCTAGAAGAAATGGATAAATTTCTAGAAACACATAAAGTATCAAAACTGAAACAAGAAGAAATAGAAAATTTGAGTAAAGCAAAGAAATTGAGTCAGTAATCAAAGAACTCCTAACAAAAGTCCAGGACTAAAAGGCTTCACAGGCAAATTCTACCAAACGTTTAAAGAAGAATTAATGCCTATTCTTCTCAAACTATTTCAAAAAATAGAAAAGGAAGGAAAACTTCCAAATTCATTCTATGAGGACAGCATTACCCTGATACCAAAACCAGATAAAGACACAGGCCAATGTCACTGATCAACATAGATATAAAAATTCTCAATAAATACTAGCAAACTGAATTTAACAATATATTAAAGAAATTATTTTTTTAAAGATTTTATTTATTTATTTGACAGACAGGTCACAAGTAGGCAGAGAGGCAGAGAGAGAGAGAGAGGAGGAAGCAGGCTCCCAGCTGAGCAGAGAGCCCAGCCCGATGCGGGGCTCAATCCCAGGACCCTGGGACATGACTAGAGCCGAAGGCAGAGGCTTTAACCCACTGAGCCACCCAGGCGCACCTATTAAAGAAATTATTAATCACAATCAAGTGGAATTTATTTCTGGATTGCAATGGTGGTCCAATATTTGCAAATCAATCAGTGTGATACATCATATCAAGAACAGAAAGGACAAGCACAATATGATCATTTCAATTAATGCAGAAAAAGCATTTGATGAAGTACAACATGTCTTCATGATAAAAATCCTCAACAAAGGTTTATAGGAAATATACCTCAACATAATAAATGCTGTCTGTAACAAAACCCACAGTGAACACCATCCTTAATAGGGAGAAACTGACAGCTTTTTCCCCTAAGGTCAGGAACAAGACAAGGCTGTCCTCTCTCACTACTTTCATTCAACATAGTCTTGGAAGTCCTAGCTGCAGCAATTAGACAGGAAAAAGAAACAAATGCCACCCAAATCCATGAGGAAGAAAGACTTTTGCTATTTACAGATGTCGGGATACTATATATAGAAATCCAGAAAGACTCCACCAAAAACTGCTAGAACTAATAAACATGGGGTGCTTGGGTGGCTCAGTCAGTTGGGCATCCAACTCTTGGTTTTGGCTCTGGCCATGATTTTGTGGTTGTGGGATTGAGCCCCACCTTGGGCTCTGCACTCAGTGAGGAGTCTGTTTCAAATTCTCTCCCTCCATCTCTTTCTGCCCCTCCCCTCCCACTCACACATGTATTTCTCTTTCTCTAAAATAAATAAATAAATAAATAAATCTTAAAAAAAAAACCTAATAAATGAATTCAGTAGATTACAGGACACAGAATTGATGTATAGAGATATGTTGCATTTCTAACATAATGTAATGAAACAGCAGAAAGAAAAATTAAGAAAACAATCCCATTTACAACTGCACCAAAAATAATAAGATACCCTGGAATCAAACCTAACCAAAGACATGAAAGATCTGTAATCTGCAAAATGTAAAACACTGATAAAAGAAATTGAAGACAATGCAAAGAAATGGAAAAGACATTCCACATTCACGTATTTGAAGAACAAATATTGTTAAAATGTTTATGCTACCCAAAGCATTCTATATACTTATGGCAATCCCTATCAAAATACCAACAATTTTTCACAGAGTGAGAACAAACAATCCTAAAATTTGTATGGAACCTGAGTAGCCAAAGCAACCATGGGGGGAAAAAAGGCAAAGTGAGAGGCATCACAATTCCAGACTTCAAGTTATATAACAAAGCTGTAGTGATCAAAACAGTATTTTGGTATTGGCACAACAACAGACACACAGATCAGAGGAACAGAATAGAAAATCAAGGAATAAACTCACAATTATATAGTCACTTCATTTTTGACAAAGGCAGCAAGAATATTCAATGGGGAAAAAAAGCCTTTCCAACAAGTGGTGCTGGGAAAACTGGACAGCAACATGCAAAGAATGAAATCAGACCGCTTTCTGACACCATACTCAAAAACAAATTCAAAATGGATTAAAGACCAAAACATGAGAATTGAAACCATAAAAATTCTAGAAGAGAACATAGGTAGTATTTTTTCTGACATTGGCTGTAGCAACCTCTTTCTAGCTATGTCTCCTGAGAGACATATTGAGAGACATTGTTTCCTGGGAAACAAAAGCAAAAATAAAGTGCCGGGACTACATCAAAATAAAAAGCTTCTGTATAGTGAAGGCAACAACCAACAAAACTCAAAGGCAACTTATGGAACAGGAGAAGCTATTTGCAAATGACATAGCCAATAAAGGGTTAGTAGCCAAAATATATAAAAAACTTATACAACTCAACACTCAAAAAGCAATTAATCCAATTAATAAATAGGCAGAAGACACGAACACACATTTCTCCGAAGAAGACATACACACGGCCAAGAGACACATGAAAGGACGTTCATCATCACTTCCCATCGGGGAAA
This sequence comes from Enhydra lutris kenyoni, assembly GCF_002288905.1. Taxonomy (NCBI): domain Eukaryota; kingdom Metazoa; phylum Chordata; class Mammalia; order Carnivora; family Mustelidae; genus Enhydra; species Enhydra lutris. The sequence continues at coordinate 9,523,831 of NW_019154145.1, read as the reverse complement.
TGCAAATCATAACTACAATGAGCCATCTCACACTGGTCAGAATGGCTAAAATGAACAACACAAGAAAACAACAGGTGTCAGCAAGGATGTGGAGAAAAAGGAACACTCACGCACTGTTGGTGGGAATGCAATGTGAAAAACAGTATGGAAGTTCCTCAAAACGTTGAAAATAGAATAATAGAATAGAATTAACATGTGATCCAGCAATCACACTACTGGCGATTTACCAAAGAGTACAAAAACACTAATTCAGAGGGATATATGCTCTGCTATGTTTAGCAACGTTATTTACAATAGCCAAAATATGGATTCAGCCCAAGTGTCCAGCGATACACACACACACACACACACACACAGAGAGAAATATTATTCTGCCATAAAAAAGAATGAAAGCTTGCTGTTTGCAATGATGTGGATAGAGCTAGAGAGTCATATGTGGATTTAAGAAACAAAACAAAGAAAAAAGAGAAAGAGAAACAAACCAGGAAACACTTTTAACTATAGAGAAGACACTGCTGGTTACCAGAGGGGAGGTGGGTGGGGGATGGATAAAAGAAGGGATTAAGGAGTACATTTACTGTGATGAGCACAAGGTGTTGTGTGGAATGGATAAATTGCTATATTGCACACCTGCAGCTAATACAACCCTGTATGCTCACTAACTGGAATTAAACCAAAAACGTAAAAGTTACCATGCAGTATTGAAGAACTGACTTAGATTTGGGACTTTGAGTCTCTGGCAGCACCAATCTTGGCTAATTCTCTCCATGAGGGTTGAAAGTGGTGAGTATAGCACTGACCCCCAGTCATAGTTTTTCAGTAAATCTTGGGAGGAAGGTGATGGACAGATGGCGGGCTGTGGTCCAGGCCGCAGCAGGAAAGAAGTAAAGAGAGAAGGGCAAAGTTCTTGACAGGGGAAGGTCAAAGTCAAGGATGAAGAATCACAAAACGGGGGGCAAACACAGCGATGTCTGTGTCCTCACTCAATTCTAATATAGAGCCAGGGTTGAAAACCACTGAAGGCAGAGAACAAATGTATCAGATTGACTGTGTTAACAAGGCACGCTGCTCAAATAGTTGGCCCTGAGTTGTTCCAATGGCTTATTTTTCTGATGCAACACACTAAGCTTTAAATCAAAGGAGTAAGCTCGTATATGTATAAAGAATGTTCAATGTCATAATTAAATCAAACTGCAAAAAATAATGCTGGATTTGGAACTCAAAAGGAAGCAAAAGGCTTTCAGTTCAAAGTTACAGGAAAATTTCTCATTTTCAGTTTTTATACCTCTATTTTGTGTCTTTTAATGCCTACAGCGATGGGCTCTTAGACATTTGCATGGGCACACACACACACACAGCACAACAGCCCCTTGACCGAGAGCAATCTTAAAAGGTAGGTGAATATAAAAGATAGGCGTTATTTTATCCCCTCCCTTGTTCCATATTTCATTGAAACCTACATAATATTTGGGTTGAAAGAGATGTTCTATATATTTCTCAGTAAGCGGTAGATCCTGTTTACTGAATAAACGCTCAATCAGCATGTGTCAGTTTAAACTTCCTTATGCAGTCTCCGCAATTCAAATTTGATAAGACAGATCTTTAAAGATATACCTTTTAATAAAGTGTTATCATGCTGCTAAATTTTCTTCTACTATATAGAAATTAAAAGCAACATTTCTCTGGCCTAGAGCTAACTTTTTATGACTCCCTTGGTACTCTCTTTTTTATCTTGATTTTTTAAGATGTTCAAATAAGTGAGTTTTCTTTTTGCTTGACACATTTTCACATATGTTGCCTTGATCTTTCACATCTTTTACCCATATGGGAGACTGCCTAAGAAATAAAGGATCTGTGTTTAATTATCTCATGGGGACAATTTAAAGGGAAATCTAGAGCTTCTCCTCTCTAGTTCTGCCTTAAAGAAGAATAAGAAGCAATGGTGAGTTTATAGCTTTTGGCTGTTGACAGAGATTTCTCAGAGTTCCCTCTGTGAGAGTACTAATCCCACCTGTTCACTTGGGTATGTCCCAAGCTCATTGATTCAGACCCTAATTTGTGAACATTCACATTGGGACTGGGCTGACATAGATGGCATGCATTTCACAAAGGTTTGCTTTGCAAATTTGCAAAATATAAAAAAGATAAAAGAGAATCTGAATTGAGGCCAAACTAATTTTATGCACCTTGGCACATTTAACAATTATGTAATGTTTCTATCCTTTAGCTTTAATACTTTGAAAGCTGATTTTTTAAAAATCTAGAATCATATAGTTGACTTTTTACAGTTAAAACTGGACAGAGAGAGCTCGAACGATTTACCTAAGATCATGTGTTGGGGTAGTGCCAAAACCAAGGTTGGAAGGCAAGTTCACAGATTCATTAATACACTGACTTGCCTTTGCATTTATTTACCAAAAACACATCCCTGGGAAACTCTGCACTACTTCCAGTTGTTTCTGTTCTTGAATGTAATAATGCTTCTCATAAAATATATTCTACCATCTAGAACTTTCCCCCCAATTTCCCTTCCTGTTGGCCAGTCACATTAATGAGAGTCTACTCTATTCTCTAATATCAGATGTGTTATTGTAAAAGGCTTTCTCATCCATGCAAATAAATGAATCCAGAGAAATGAATAATAGGTTGATGTTCTCAGGAAAAAATTGCCTTCCATGTATATGTATTAATCAGGATTTTTTCTCTTCTAAGAGACTGAAATTGATATTTTTGGCTCTCATACATGGGAAGGATACTGGGGCAGCTCACAGGACTGAAGGAAGATTTCCAGGAACCAGAGACAGGAATAGGTACTCATATGTCATTTCTGCTTACCTTTGCTTGGCTTCATTCTGTAGGCAGACTCCTACCAATATCTGGGAAGATGGCCACCGGTGGCTGGAGATTACATTGAATTAGCAACACCACTATAAATGATGGCTCCCAAATCTATTTCTGAATCTCAAAATAAAGTCTCTGATGAATTCCTCTAGGTCATAAATCTCATTGTGTCCAGAGGAAAATGACACCAAAGTTGTCTCGGATATGGCAAATGGATCAGAAATGAATAAAAAAGTGAAAAGATGAGGCATAGAAAAACTTCACAGAGAGATAGCAACAATGACCACCAAAGTCAACTACATATAGAAGGAGTTATTGATTTGAGGAACTGGAAGAAGGCTCATTTATTCCCCAGTGGTTATTCCATTGACCTATCTCTTTAATGGGGATATTTGCAAAAATTCAGATGTTCAGTTCCCATTGCAGAGCAACTGAATCCGAATTTCTGAAGCTGGAGCCCAGGGGGAGCTTATCGTTGAAATAGCACGGCAGGAGACTGCTACGTCCCTAGTTAAGAACCACTGTTTTAAGTCATTATCATCAGGAGTCTATTTTCTGGGATGGATAACATACCAAGCATTCATCAGCCATCAATGCCTTATCATGATTAGTTCAACAGATTAGCCTAATTCATTTAACTGAATTTCCAAAGCATTGGATACAGGATGAATACAATTTGATGAGGAAGAGAAGAGGAACTGGGGCTGGCACTAATGGGGCTTGGCCTGGGTACAGAGAGGTGGGATGTGGCATTACAGGGGGGCCCTGTGCAATTGCAAATGATCTTACCTCATATTCCAATTTCTGACCAGAGTCTTATTATTCTAACTCCTTCACATCCTCGTTCTTTGCAACCTCTTCTCAGTCTTAAACTTCCAGCTCATGATTTCTCAGTTTTGTTTTTTTTTTGTTTTTGTTTTTGTTTTCCTAAATTAATACTGGCTTCATTCTACTCTCCCACTAGTCTGGACTGTAGAACTGATTCGACTCCTTTTTAACTTCCTCTTTCTAGGACCCCTAGCCCACCAGACCTCAGCCCTTGATCAGTACTGTATTTTGCTTTATTCCCTCCTACTTGCCAGGTGCTTCTCACTGCTCAGGAAATTGTACAATGATACTCCAAACTTTTAATTTATTATGCTCCCTCTTTATCCTATTACCATTAGGGACTAGGCCATACCTGCCCTGTTCTCATCAAACCATCCACTCAACCCTCAGGTCCATCATGCCCCTCCTTCCCTACTTCACTGACAAAATTGGGACAATCCAGCCCCACCAACCTGAACATCAAATTTAACTGAATCTAGATGTTGATCTTTACTTATCTCTTTCTCTTTATTCTCAGAGAATGAAACATTCCTCTTTTTGTTCATGGTAGCATCGCAAGCATACCAAGAACACTTCTGTGGGTCCTGTTTTCTCTCTCTCTATTCCTTTTCTTTCTCTTTGTGCCGTACTCATTGTCTGCCTCTTGCTTACACGTTGGATCTAGTTATGGATCTATTCATGGTCCACTCATCTCCTCCCTTTAGATTGCTGCCTTGGGTGATCTCTCTTATAGTTTTAACCACAAATTTCAGACTGATGATTCACAAATATTTCCAGCCCTAGCTTCCTTCTAGGTAATCCTTGGATGTTCCATGGGCATGTCAATCTTAACATATCCAGAACTGATTATATCATCTTTTCTGCCAAAGCTGTATCTCTTTTTATATTCTCAATCCCAGCTAATTGTACCCCATCCTCTCAGGAATTCAAGTTCAGAAACCCTCAAGTTACCCCATGTACCTCTGTTCACTTCAATCACCTCTGCTCACCTCAATCTCTATATCTAATTGGTTATGAAGTCTTACTGATAACACCACTTAAACATATCTTTAACTTCTTTCCTTCTCTCTGACCCTCTGTAACCACTGGGTCAGACCTTCATTGCCCTTTGCTTGGACAACTGCAGTAACATTACAACTAAGTCTCCCTCATGTTATAAATTGATCCTCTGTTCTTCATCCAGAGTGATGTATGTAAGAGGTAATTCTGATTTTTACTCTTTCTGTTTAAAATTTTACAGTGGATTGACATTACCTACTGAATCACCATCTGGTTCCTGATTATGACATAAAAGATCTCCCATGATGTACTAGTTCCCAGCCAGCCACTATATCACATTTTATGTGTAAGTAACATAGAATGGATTGCAGTTCTATCTGTACCCTGTGCTAGTCTCCGTGCCATGATCAGGTGATTCTCTTTTCCTGGAATTCCTTTCCCATTATCTGCTGGACCAATTCCTACTCTTCCTTTAAGACTTAGCTCAAGAGTCATCTTTTTCAGGAAAACTTGGTTAGTCCTCCAGGTTAGAAGTGCCCCCACTTTTGTAGTGTCTCTCCTGTTAGATTGTAAACTCATCAGGACAAAAGTCACTTCTTTAATCCCTGTCTAAATTCTTATTCTGTAGCACAGATGCCAAGCATGTAATAAATACCTGTTATACTGAGTTGAGAATAACTTGGTGAGATAATCCCAAAGGAAGTAGTAAGAAGGAAGAAGACAAAAACTCCCTGTGCTTCTTTTGTAGTTTTGTTTATAGTGGAGCATATATTTGGTAGGCAGAAGGAAGGATGGAGAGGAGAGGGCATTATTAGCATAGTAGATGACAGCTATGGGTATGGATATGGACTCTAGTAGAAAACAAAAATTAGGAAAGAAAGATTAGGACCTAGAGAAGGGGAATGGCAGAGGTAGAAAGCTTGTATCAGACAGATACCTTCTTCAAATCCTCTTGACTTTCCTGGTTTCCTGGGCCTTTGGCCACTTATTCCTTCCCAGAAGTTGCTTCAGCAAACTCTTAAGAGCTCTGACCTGCCAGCACTTTGCATCATATTCCTACCACATTACTTCTTTTCCCCTATCCTCAGGCTTTGCTTTTGATGCTTGAGGTGTGAGATGCCTCTATACAACAAGGATCTGTGATTGTCTCATGGGTATTCACAACTGCCCCATGGGTATTCGTGATTGCTCCATGTCCCATGCATGCACAACCCTGGAAAATTGAGGGCAACTGCTGCATGGACCAAATATTTGACCAGTTGGTTATGGGAGCTGGCAGATAAATTTTTACCTCCTACTTCCCACAGTTGGATTGTTTGAAGATGAAACTATTCATAGAGCCCTTTCAAAGACACCCCTCAGAGACTGAATAATCAATCATGCTGAATACGAAGTAGCAGTCTGCTTCTTAACACTCTGCATGGGCTCTCTTTTTCTCTGCCTCACTCCCTCTGTCCCTCATCTTGCTTCCCTTGCATTGTACTCCCTAGTACAGCAACATATCCTTTTAAATTTATTTTATTATGATTGTTTTAATTCTAGGCTCTGCTCTCTCAGGAACCCAGGATAAGCCAGTTGGTACCAGGTATGGCCCTTGAAAATATACTCTAAGGCTATTGTTTTGGAAACTCTTGATTTGGAATTAGCCCCAAGGAGATCCAGAAGACATGATTAAATTACATGAACAAGTGGCTTGATCTACCTTGTCATCTACTTATAAAATGCTAATACTTGTCCTTCAACTCACACATATAGCATCGTGGTGGTGGTGGTAGAGTTTTGTATGATCAGTTGAATGTGTTGGGGCTGGTTTATAGTTCATTGATAAGTCAGCATGATATACTGATACTGATATATATTAGACTAGTGCTACATTTTAGCTCCAACCAAGCATAATCCCAAAAGACAGTGATGAAAAGAAATACACCCACTGGGCGGGACTTCTGGCAGTATATTTAATTGTTCCTATTGGATTGATGGAGACGTGGTCTGAGATATGGATATATATGGACCCTTGGGAACAGTGAATGAATTGATTGGTTGTTCAGGGACTTAGAAGAAAAACTTGGAGATCAGGGACAAAGAGGTCTGGGGAAGATATATGTGGATGGGCATCTGCGAGTTGGCATGAAGCATGCAGGTCTTTGTGTCTCATGGTAATGCTCAAGGGAGACTATCCATTAGAGGATCTCAAAAACTAGGGACCAGGATGATTCATTGTGTGCACTCAGCCTTTCCATCTCTGGCAGCCCCGGTGCAGGTGTAATGGACCTATGAACAGAGTAGCCATGGTGGCAGGGATGGAAGTTCAACATGAGCCCAACAGCATGGTCTCCATCTCACCAAGATGCATCTAGCTACTTCTACAGCTGACTACCCAGCCTCCCAGAAGTAGAGCTTGGTGATGAGCCTTCCTCTGTACCATTCCTTGAGGAGCCCGGTCAGATGCTAGTACAGGTCCCTTACACCAGACCCTTCTATCCTGATAGAGATAGCAGTTTGTGGTTCACCTTCCTTCTTGTCAGGGTCTCAACTTATTGACCCATCCCATATAAAAACATCTTTGACATGTTTTATGACAAAGGAAGTGCAGCCTTGAGCATAGAGCAAGAGAATTCTCTCATTATTCTATACAAATCATTACCCAGAAAGAGCTTGTTCTATGGAGCAAAGGACTGGCCTGTCAAAGGCTCGGCTAAGGCACCAGCTTAGGGAAAACATCTTATAGGTCAGTATGTGATCCTATATATATTAGTATACATGTGGTTCTTACTAACCAGTGTCTGATATGTTATGTTCTTAGTAGCTAGAATACAAGAACCTGGGAACCAAAGAGACAGAAGATTGGCCCCTCTGGCCATCACCCAAAGGCCAAATTATTGCATTTATGGTTCTGACCCCTGCAATCTTAGTTTCTACTAGGTGAGAGGCTCTGGTTTCCAGGATTGGTGGCCGGAACACGTCCACCAGCATTCTTGGTTTCTCAGGTCTGTGTGTCAAAAGCCAGTAAAGCAGTTCTTGTAAATTGGTAGCTCGAGCCTATCAGGCGGTGCTAGGAGGGGCAGGGAGAGTATGTCTGGAATCTAGGGATGAACTGTAGTGTCTCCAGGTGCTTTCGTGTAGAGTGGGTATGAGAAACAGACAATTAAAACAACTACAGCCCAACAAGGGAAAGCCAACCAGTCTCTCAGCCATGAAGCTTGGGTCAGCCCTCCTGGTAAGCAACACAGACAAGCCACAGTGCTGGGTGAGCATAAGGGAAATCCAGAACAGGGGTGGGGAATGATCTATCATGGCTTCAGGGCCCACTGCAAGAATGGGGTTGGAGTGCTTCTGATAGACTCGTCTCCCTCTGGGGCCCTAAGCCACTGGCTCGGCTTCGCCACTACTGTATATCCAGCCCTGCTTGGGTTCTGGCCACGTTCTTGCAGGCACCACCCAAGAGCAGCTTTTGTCTTTGCTGCAAGCATGCCTGCCATCATGCCCTGGGCCTTCTATTTTTATAAGAATGGAAGCAAGAGAGGCCTTGAGACTTGCTCATGGCCACACTTGGGCAACTCAGATGTATGGGGGCAGTTATCCCATGAAGAGGAACTTGACCGGTGAGAGATGGGAGCTGGCAGATAGCGCCTTCCTTTCTCCTTCCCCAGACACGTGGTCTGAAGTTACACTTGTTCACATGGCTCCTTGGATGACAGTCCTATGCGATCAAGCAACCAGTGTCACTCAGTTCCAAAGTGGCTAGCTTGGAATGATAACCTGCCCTATATTGGGTCCCATATCCTTCTCTTCTTCCCCTTTTCCCTTAATCCCACTTTCCTAGGATTGTACTCTCTAATAAAATACTACACATAAGCTTTTGCCTCAGGCTTTGCTTTCTGGAAAGCCTAGCCAAGGCTGAATTGAGAAGAACACAGAGATCTGGGATAGAGTGAGTTTGTACAGAGCATCCAGATGCGGATGTTTAGCAGGGCAGTGGGGGAGGGGGAGATGTGCCTGAGAGTTGGGGGAACGGTCTTTTTTCTTCTTGACTGTTTTCCAATTCAAGACATTTTGAAATATTGGCATGAGGACTTATAATAGTATTAAAAAGACATTAGGAAGAGTGGAAAGTAACATTATGAAATACATAAAGAAGGGGACCAATTCATTTGTGATTTTCCTGACATTAACACCAGGCCTGGTGCCTACCTCTCCAGAGATACTCATCTCTGGGCTCTTTCTTCCTCTTGGAAAACTTGGCCTTGACTCTTCTCAGAAGACACTTTGAGCAGAGCACATGTGCAATGCAATGTAGTGTCACTCTATTGTTTGATTAGGGTTATTATTATTATTTTTTTAATTTTTATTTTTAAAAGGTTTCATTTCTTTATCCAATAGACAGCAAGAGTGCACAGTTGGGGGAGGGTCAGAGGGACAAGCAGACTTCCTACTAAATGGGGATCTGGGGTTCCACAGAGATCCCAGGAGCCTGAGATCATGATCTGAGCCAAAGTCAGAGGCTTAAGGGACTGAGCCACCCAGACGTCCCTTTGATTAGGTTTTAATGAGCAACTGTGTTGGACCCTTGAAATGTTCTGCCACAAGCCTGTGGGTTTATCCGTCTTATGTATGTGGAAGGCCAGGTTAGGGGGGTGGAGTTGGCTAAGTGTGAAGGCACGGGATGGGATCTGTGCCAATTTTCCAAATGGAGTTTGTGTGAGAAGTATGCTTTTTATAAAACTCCTGTTTGAAAGCCAGTTTGATTTGTAATTTTTAAAGGACGTATGATTTCCCTTTCAAATACAAACTATTGGGGTCTTATTGTCATTGTACACAAGAAAGTGTATCATAAACAACCTCACAGCAAAACATGTTAATCTTCCCGAAGTGTCCCACTGACACCTACTTTCCTTTTCTTCCCTTTTGAATTTTTACATGACCCCAGAGTGGCTCTGTTACTAATAGGAACAAATGGCTGAATGCACACTAAAAGCATGGGGCGCTGCTAGTCTGTGGGTTACCATTGAAAACCTCTCCGATAGGAGCACAGCGTGAAATACTAATTCATTACATCTACAATACCATATCCATTAGTGCTTTCTCATCCTGGAATTTAAATAGTCCGAAGCTCAGAGAGTCACTAAAAAGAGTAATTAATACAATAGCACAATTCTCCATGGTTCAGGTGATATGATGGACTGACTTACCTGTCACAAATAAATATTATAGGAGCCAGTCTCCTTCTGGTTTGCATTTTTAATCAGTCTCCTCCTTCTCCATGTTCCATCGTTCTTTTTCCAGTTTGATTTTATTTTTTATTTTTTTGCCTAGCGAGGGTACATTTGACCCTCTGTTCCCTGTGCTTATGCTTCTTGCTGTTTAAAATAGCTCCATGGTTTGAATAGCATGCCATTGCAAAATCCATGCACAAAAGGGACATGGCTTATAGGTTTTGGTTTCACCTGCCATTACCTACCTTTCTGCCTGCTCTCCCTTGAAGGAGGGGGGCAGAATTGGTCACCCCTAAATATGCCTGTTTAGCATAAGGATTATTTTGGGCTGATTACTTTTAAGAACTAAGACACAGGGAAAACTCCAAAAACCATTTATTTGTCACCGTTTTGCAAGAGCATTCAGATTTATATGGAAAAACTCCATTGGTCAGGCTCTCTCCCTCTCTGTCCTAGGAAGGGAAAAATGAGGAAGTCTCCAGAAACTTCTCAGCGGACAAGGTAACTATTTAAATCTCTGTAACAACCTTACTCTTGTTACTTGTTATTTCCTGGTAACCTTTCATAACGGGCCTTTTCCACTGGCAATACCTGTCCTTTGTCACTAGCTGAAGCTGGTGAGAGGGTGAAGGCTTAGACCATGTTGGGGAGTTCCTCGGTTTTCCTGTGTCTCTTTCATGTTTACAGGAGGTATGCATGTTATTAAAGCTCTGTTTGTTCTTCTCTAGGTCATCTGTGTTTTTATTACAAGGAGTCTCTGCTGAGGACCTCGAGGGTAGAGGGAAAATTATTTTTCCTCCTCTACCAATCTGCTTCATCTTCTTTCATATTCAGGGTACAGGTTCCTTATCAAAGAGCTATTCAGTCCTAAGACCCTCTGGAGATAGTTTCCTTGACCTAGGAAGGCTGCCAGCTTGTTTGAGCTGCAAGGCCTCCCTATCACACTCACAGACTTAGACTCCTTGGGATCTAATTTCTATGTCCATTATCAAATATATCTCATGAGCAACTTCACGCAGCTCACTAGGAGGGATATGGTTGCTTGTGCAAAGTCAGTGGGGGGTTAAAAATCTTTTGCAAAGCGTTGGAACTTCTCAAATGCTTTATTTGCATAGGAGGAAAGCTGGTGACCCACAAACGCAAGTTTGGCCAGCATTTTCAACTTACCAACACATCTTCCAGTGCGTCATCGCATTTGATTCCCACAACTCTTCTCTAAGTTCAACAGGGCAAGTATCATCAGGTATATACATGTATTTTTTATGTTATTTTTTCAGTGTTCCAAGATTCATTGTGTATGCACCACACCCAGTGCTCCATGCAATAGGTACCCTCCTTAATACCCACCATTGGGCTCACCCATCCTCCCACCTCCCTCCCCTCTAAAACCCCAAGTTTTTTGTTTCTCAGAGTCCACAGTCTCTCATGGTTCGTCTCCATCTATCTATCTATCTATCTATCTATCTATCTAGTTTGTTAAAAAAAATTTTTTTAACAAACTGAAGCTCAGACATTACGAGATTGCATATGGAAAATATTCTATTAAATCTAGGACTTCTAACATGAAGTTCTAATTTCTATGCTGAAGGTCTAAGACTAACCAGAAAGGACGGCCCAAAAAACATGACTGTTTCAAATTTTTGCTTTATCCTTCTGGAACTGTATGTTAGAGAGAGTACATGGTTGTATTCATACAAAAGCCCTCAGGTACAGGGTGGGTAACTTATATAGGGTGTGAATCCAGTATGAGATATTCCCCCAAAAGAGGTTAGGCTTTCCCAGAACATTCCGGAATGTTGTCTCAGTTCGTGAGCGCTCGTTTGAACTCTACTGACATGTAAACAGCTAGTCTCAGTGTCTCCTCTTTCAGGACTTCAAGTGTTTCTGTCGCTACCATCTAGTCTCTTGTTTCTCTTGTACCAACTCTCAGATGAATTTCCTACTCAATATCTCTATCTCTGCACTTCTAAGTCATGCTTCATATTTCTTCCATTGGCCGTCTATGTGATACATAGTTAGGTGCAAGCCCTGATTTTTGTATTGCTCAACTCAACCAACACTGCCCAGTTACTCCTTAAATTCACCACAAGGTACACCCATCCACCTCTTCTTGAAGCATTCTCTTCCTACTTCCATGATGCCTCAGTCTCCCACTTTGCTCCCTACCTCTCTGGTCATTCCTTCTCTGTCCCTTGTTGGATCATCAACCTTCTCTGCCCAACCTCTAATGTTGAAATGCTTCAGAGCTCAGTTTTAGAATCTCCCCTCTCGCTCCTGATTTTAGGCTGTCTCATCAGTCCCAATGGCTCCATTTATCATCTGCATGCTCAGAGATCTCAGTTGATATCACACACTCAGACACCTTTAAATAGTAGTCAGAGTTCTCCAGAGAAACAAAACCCAAAAGATAGATATGTATTCACACACACACACACACACTGAGGGAAAGAAATTTATTATAAGGAATAGGCTCATGGGATTATGGATGCTGAGAAGCCCACATCTGCCACCGGGGAGCTGGAGACCTGAAAGAACTAATGACATAGATCCAGTTCCAGTCTGAAGACCTGAAAACCAGGAGAGTCAATAGTATAAGCTCTGGTCTGAAAGCCAACAGGCTCCAGAGCCAAGAAGATCTGAAGTTTTGGTTCAAAAGTCCAAAGTCATGGAAAAGACAAAGATCCAGTTCAAACATTAGGCAGAAGAAGGTAATCTGCCTCATGGGAGGGTCAGCTGCTTATTGAGTCAGACCTTCCACTGACCAGATGAGGCCAGTTCACCTTTGGGAAGGCAATCTGCTTGATTCAAGTGTTCATCTCAACCAAGAAACAGCCCTACATATACACTCAGAATAACATGTGAACAGATATCTGGGTGCTCAAAGGTCTGGTGAGGTCTACACACAGAATTAACTAACACAACTTTTCAGAAACTTATACATCTGACTACCAAATTACCAGGGCTACTTGGATTTCACATAAGTGGGACCAAAAATTTAACCTGTCAAAAAAATAAGGTATAGTTCTTTGTTCTTCAAGTTTACTACCCCTCAAATATTCCTAAAACCTGTAAGAAGACACCATCATCCATTCAACCACTTAGGTCAGAACCCGAGAGGGACCATATTTCCCGGAATCATCAATTTCAGCCAATTCCAATTCTCAGGTATTTGTTGAAATGCTCTACTTTTTTCCATCTCTATTGTTACTTAATTCAGGTATCATAATATGTTGTAAGGGCTATTGACCAAAATGATGATCTGTAGGCTTCTGAATTCCCACCACCCAAATCCAGACTCCTAAGGCACCAGGAGATTGCTTAAAATGTTCATTAAATCATGTCACCACCCAGCTTAAAATTCTTCTATGGCTTCCCATTGCTCATATGATAAATCCAAACTCCTTAACAAGCCCTATAAAACCTTGCATGATGTGACCTTTGCCAGCATCATTAGCCTTATCTTGTCGATCTTTTTCATTCACTATGCCCTGCTGGGAGTTTTTTTTTTTTTTTTCTTCTTCTTCTAATTCCTCCCACACAGAGCATTCCTTTTCTCCTTGAGAATATTAGAGATACTGTTCTTTCTGCCAGAAACACTCTTGGCCTTTTACTGCCTTTGCCTGGACAAGTTCTATACAGCTTTCAGGACTCAGCTGGCATGTCACTTCCCCTGGGAAATCTTCCTGAGTCCCCTGATTAGGTGTATGTGTGCTTAAAGCACCTTGTGCTTCTCCATTCCAGCTCTCATCATAGGTATTCTTAATACACTGCTTTTGTAATTATATTTCATGTCCATCTCCCCTACCAGACTTAAGTTTTATCCATCTGAATTATTTGCATCTTGTGAGTTATGCAGGGCTCATATAAGGTACGAGTTATTTCATGAATAAATGAATAATGATTTTGTGAGTAAATGAATGGATGAACCAATGAAATGACCACCTCTTCTAACACAACTGGCTACCAAACCAAGTAACAGGAGCAGAATCTCTTCCCCATCCAAGTGTCAGTCTGGATCATGTGGCGGGACCCAAAGTGTAGTCGCAGGTAACTCCTCGCATCCCACATCCTCAGGGATAAGGAGATACTGTGGGAGGTAAAGAGGAGGTCTGGATGTACCAGGGCAGAAAGAGTAAGAGTCAGAACAGTAATAAAAAATATATATAAAAATCTGGCTATTTTAGCTACTGTTTCTACTAGGAACGGCACTCTTGGAGCACCTGGGTGGCTCATTAGGTTGAGCATCTGACTCTTGGTTTTGGCTCAGATCATGATCTCAGGGTCGTGGGATCAAGCCCCATGTCAGGCTCTGTGCTCAGTGGGAAGTCTACTTCTCTTTCACTCTCTCTCTTTCTCTCTCTCTCTCAAATAAATAAATCTTTGCCCCTTCCCCCACTTGTACCCTCTTCCTTTCACTCTCTAAAACAAATAAATCCTAAGGAAAAAAAAGAAATAGCACACTCTTTGCAAGAATATAATTTATCTTTTCTGTGGTTTTCCAAAGGCATACGTATCCAGGAAAAACATGGCATCTTATACTGATACTTTGTGTGTGTGTGTGTGTGTGTGTGTGAAGGGGAAGGTAAACATTTTGACTTATGAAACTATAAAACCACTGAAGGGCCTTCTATGACAACGGTGATTCTCCCATCTGTTGCTAGGGCCACATGGTTCAACGTGGGGGTCATGCCTTGTGTGAGCCATGGTTGGTTGCTGAGTGAGATCACTGAGTTCAGCTAATATTCACTGCTTTATGGAGGGTGGGTGTGTTAGGCTTGGCTTCTCCATCTATGAGTTCCTATTTCATCTTGATTTCATGGAATATTACATTTGATATTTGGCTTCAATGATGAATTTATATGTTGTGTCAGGCTCAGAGAATGGACGGCAAGCACAGTGTTAGGAAGCAATCAAGGATTCCATGTCTTCTATCACCATGAGGTGAAGATCCATGTCAACTAAGGAGAACCCCAGCTTTTGACAAGGTTAAAAACATTCAGAGGACTGTTTGACAGTGAGGCAATAGAGAAAGCTATCCGAGTAGCTTTGTTCAACAAAGGCAGTTTTCATCAAAAGACAAATGAAGTTAGAGGATACATTGCATTGATCTCAGGGAAACTGAGAGATGTACATGCCAGGGGAATAAGAAATGTATACAACAAAGGAAGAAAGGAGAGGCCCTTATTTTGGACTGGGTGACTTATTGCATTCCACCTTATTAAAACACGCTTGAGTCTGTCATTTATGCAGTGGAGGCTGCATTATAATTTTTTGTTTACACACCATGCAATGTCTGCACTATCTTTTCTCATTAAGATACCAAGGTCAATGATACAGATAATTAACCAACTGATTTAGTGCATCAATTTTCCTTGAAGTTCGAGCAAGAGTCTCACACTCCAGCCTTGAGATTCCTACTCCACAGAGACCCAGGGACCAGGGCTGGCTCCATATGGAACACGGAGGCAATCCACGGCTGAAGTGCTGTCTAGCAGCATCGTGTGTCTACTTAGATGATGATGAATGCTATCTTTGTTCCAGGCAGGAAAATGTCATTACGCTGGCTCATATTGCTGACCTCCCAGGGCTTCCCACTAAGTGTTGCCAAAGGGTTGTGGTGCTGATAATTCCTTACAGAGCTCTGAAGAGAATAAAGCAGAGAGGGAAACCTGATGAAAATTGGATAAAGAACCCAAGGTGAATTGGAGCTTAATATACCAAACAGCAGAGAGCATGGCTGTTTTCTTTTCCCACCTCTTGCTTCCCTTCCACAATTGTAGGCAGCACTCCAGCTGTTATTTCTGCCCTCTCCAAGCATTCTTCAGTCACTCATAACCAGTCCTGCACTTCACCTATCAATAAGAGGAACTTGAAATCTTTCAACACAGAGATATTATTTCTGCTTCAACTGATTCTAGGATGTCACAGTTCACAATGAAAATCTGCAGATTGCTGATAGCTCTGTCAATATCATTCAACAGCCAACAACACTTTATTTGTGGTACCTGTAGATAGAGTGTAGGCATCTGAACCCATCAATAAACGGAAAGAAGGTCCTGGGGCTCAAAACAATTTGGTTTTACAAGGAGCCAAATGGAAAGAAAGTCCTGGGGCCCAAAACAATTTGGTTTTACCAACTTTGCTGCTTCATTACAAGAAGAATTCTTCATAAGTTTTAAAGGACGTAAGATGCAATCATCTTCTAACAAATTCAATGGTAGGATAATAAGGGCAAGAACTGAATGCTAAGAGGAGTGTTTGCTATAATGTATTGTTGTTTTGTATCACAGGTGTATACTCAATCCCTTCAATAAGCTGCTTCTTACGGTTTTAGAAAATAGCTCATAGTCGATCTCATTGGTATTTTTATTCTTAGGCTTTTGAATATCTTTTCATATGTTTCCTTGTCATTTCTTTTTCTTTGTCAGCCATTTGCCTCTTTGACTTTATGGCCTTTCATATACATAGATATATACATACACATACATGGGTGTCTTCATTGCCATCGTTGAATTCAATGAATTCATAGATGTTTTGGTTTTATTATAGATACTGACATTTTGTCTAGTGATCAACAAAACTATTGATTTTTTAAGTCAATCTGATTTATAGGGTCTTGATATTCACACTGTTCTAGATGGTTTTCTTAGAAAATTACTAATCATGAATGAATTTTAGTGAAGTGGTAGTACAAGAAAAGAAATATGAAAGGATCAATAAAAAAATACCATTATTATCCCTGGTTAATGTAATTGAATCAATATCACTGAGCCATTGAAAGTCAACATATCGGAGAGATATGTTCAATAGAAATCTACTTCCTTTGAGGTGTCTCTGATGTTCAATGAAAAATGACTAAATAAATATAAGATAAACTATTTGATACAGCATGGATTTTATAAATCAAGATTTAATATAATATTACTTTAAGAGAAGTCAAAATAAATTCTCTAGTTGAAAACTATGAGGGTACTATTATTTTCAGGAGAAAAAAACTCTACCCCAAACATAATAACTCCATCCTGAATATCTTATGATGGGTCTATTAGATATTATGGACCAATGATTATAAGTATTGTATTGTATTGTATTGTACTGTATTCCTTATGAATGAAATGATGAAGATAAAATTTCCTTGATGTCATGGCAATTGTGACAGAGCTACCATCATAAGTACTCAGTGAGATAAATTTTCTTAAATAATTTTAAATATACACTGAGCACCTTTGAAAGAGCTTTTGAATTTGAATATTTGAATATTTGAATATTAAGTGACCTGAGAAGTATAGTTTTTTTCCAAAAGAAACTACATAGAAATGGAAAGAAACAGCATCAGTATTTTTGGTGAAACACCATGTTCCTGGCACGATTTTAGGTACAAAGGATACAGAGAAAAAAATTATTCTTGATGATGAAATGGACTCTTCCCAAATAAATATTTACTAGTTTTCTCCAATAATATAGCTGGAAAATTATTGTGGGAAATAGACTTTTTGCCCAGGGAGCATTTTATGTCTCACAGAGCTAACACACATTAATACTGAAAACAGAGAGATGATCATTAGAATGGCAGCCTTTGGTTCTACTGGTTTCTCTGAAAAGCTGAAGTAGTGGTTGTTGTAGGTTGCCTACTTAGCATCTCTTCTCTCATGTCTTTTCCCCCAAAGAACCCCAGTTTTGTTAAAATATCTTCTTCCTTTCCAGTCAACTCAGGTGTCTGAGGTGAATCTGAAGCCACACGCAGCTCCAAGACTGAGCATGACTAGTCTGGTTAAGTTTGTAGTGGGGGCACGTGATGGAATTTGGCAACAATGGTTCATGGATATCACGTGCAGGATCATCTTGGGAGAGCTCTTCCCTGCAGTCCTGGGAAAGGTTACAAAGATGATCCTCTCTCTTTTCCCTTTGGACAATTTTTTCCTATGCAAACATTGAGTGTGGAACTATCACTCCATCTCAAGACCAGCTGGAGGAGAAATCTAGCAGACACAAGAAGGCAGAACCAAATGAATTGCAGGAAAATGATGCAGCACCAGATTCAGGCAAATCTTGAAGCCTGTCCTATGCCTGCATTCCAGTGTTTTGGGCCTATAAGTGCCCCTATTGTTGAAGACAATTTTAACTGGATTTTCTGTTACTTTCAACAAGAGTCATCCTAAATAATACATAATATTTTCCAAATAAATGGAATGTTAGTAATTATGAAGAAGAGGCAATAGAAGCTAAATGCCATTGTGGAAGAAGTCCAAGTATCTGGTGAAAATGATCAACGGTTGTATTAATTATCTGTTAATCACCTACTAATTCTTCATATGTCCTAATGTGAAGATTTTTATGAGATTTTTATGCCTATCTCTTATCATTCCTTATGTTTTTTCATTTCCCTTTTAAGTTTTCATCCCGGTATTGGTCTTTTGTAGACATGACCTTGGAATAAATTGCAAGTGACTGATTAGTGTCATTTCTGAACTCAGAGAAGATGGTCTCTGTTCACAGGAAGAAAATAATCTATTTAAGGAAAGAAGTCATCTAAGTTTTAAAACACAATAATAACTAACACAGTAGGGGTGCCTGGGTGGCTCAGTGGGTTAAGCCTCTGCCTTTGGCTCAGGTTGTGATCTCAGGGTCCTGGGATCCAGCCCCGGGTCTGGCTCTCTGCTCGGCAGGGGGCCTGCTTCCCCTTCTCCCTCTGCCTGCCTCTCTGCCTACTTGTGATCTCTTTCTCTCTGTCAAATAAATAAATAAAATCTTAAAACAAAAAAAACCCAACATGATATTGTTGACTGATTGAAGTAGATAGTTTGTGCCTCAGGAACTTGGGATGGTGTGATTGGGAGACAGAGAGGCTTGGGAATGGAAGAAAGTTCTTTGAGGCTTCAAAGAACAAGTGGAATTCAAATCTGCAAAGGTAGAAGGAGACTATGTTTGGCAAGATGGTTGAAGCCTAAGAAAATAGGCCTAAAGAATCTGGATTTGAACCTAGGAGCAACAAAAATAGACCTGGGACCAGACACCATTATAGCATCAAATTCTGAGATAACAGAGTTCACTCTGAAGCCATTTCTTTAGGATTGTGAGCATTCATGTTTATCACTTGAAGCTGGTCTGATGTCTTCATGTCTCCTCTAGGACCTTAAGGAAGATAAATAAGTGTACTTCTGCCTCATCACTGAAATGGTTAATTTAAAGTGTTCAAGTCAATGTTAAAAAAAAAAAAGTATAAATCTCCAAACAACCTTTATTTATATTTGCTCCTAATAAGAGCTATAAAATATGTCTCAACAAGCAGCAATTTAATTACATCCATGCATTTGATCTGCAGAACATCCTGTTCATAATAAACCCTTACCTATAAATATACATTGAAAATACAAATTAAGCATCCACATTAAGCAGTGTGGTCTGTTTTCTAGATGCTCTAAGTTTTGCTCTGGAATTGTTTGTATAACTTCAGGGAGGCCCTGTGTTCTTTGCACAGTCCATTGCATAAAACTTTAGTTTTAATCTGGGAAATTGGGGGCATATGACCACTTCCACAAGGTAGGAATAGCACAAAGAATTTTGTAGCTTCAAGTCAATAGCTCATCCTAGGAGTTTTTCCCAAAAGACTTGTGAATTTCTTTATATAAGAAAGTGAAATTCTACTCTTGTTCAGTTGGCCAGGAATAAAATCTATAACCAGTAACATGGTGGGCTTCCCCATCACTGACCACATTTCATTTTGGAGAGTGGGTTCACTTTTCATAAGACGCTATTTGTTAGCAAATTTCCATAGTTACCTGTGAGCAAGAGAACAGGATGTTCTCCTACTTCTAAGTGTATAGGATAGGGAGCAATGATGGAGACAGTTGGAATTGTATGGTAAAGTATTTATTGATTTTTTTGTGAATTATTATTTCTGTTATAGAATCACATGCACACCTATACATACCCACAGAGAGGTAAAAACCCAAGCACTGTCATGTCCTTTGCCCTTGTCTGCACATTTACCCACACAGAGATTTGAAAATTGGAATTCAGTTTTAGTAAGGAATTTTAAAAAGTGTGACTCTCTATTACCAAAGAGATGTAAACTTCCTACAATATTGTATTTAAATTTTATACCACATCGTAACATTATATACAAACCCACGAAATACACACAAAGTCAAACAGACATTTCACTAAATCATACTTGCTTTTCAAATATGAGATACCCTCAGATAATTTTTTATTTTATAGTATCATTGAAAAATAAACAAGGAAAGCCTACAACCTGTAACACTGATGGGTCACATCAGTTGAAAAACACTGTCTTAACATAGATCAATGGAACAGAATAGAGAGCCCAGAAATAGACCCTCAACTCTATGGTCAACTAATCTTTGACGAAGCAGGAAAGAATGTCCAATGGAAAAAAGACAGTCTCTTCAACAAATGGTGTTGGGAAAATTGGACAGCCACATGCAGAAAAATGAAACTGGACCATTTCCTTACACCACACACAAAAATAGACTCAAAATGGGTAAAGGACCTCAATGTGAGAAAGGAATCCATCAAAATCCTTCAGGAGAACACAGGCAGCAACCTCTTCAACCTCAGCCATAGCAACTTCTTCCGAGAAACATCGCCAAAGGCAAGGGAAGCAAGGGCAAAAATGAACTATTGGGACTTCATCAAGATCAAAAGCTTTTGCACAGCAAAGGAAACAGTCAACAAAACCAAGAGACAACTGACAGAATGGGGGAAGATATTTGCAAACGACATATCAGATAAAGGGCTTGTATCCAAAATCCATAAAGAACTTATCAAACTCAACACCCAAAGAACAAATAATCCAATCAAGAAATGGGCAGAGGACATGAAGAGACATTTCTGCAAAGAAGATATCCAGATAGCCAACAGACACATGAAAAAGTGCTCCACGTCACTCGGCATCAGGGAAATACAGATTAAATCCACAATCAGATATCACCTCACACCAGTCAGAACGGCTAAAATTAACAAGTCAGGAAATGACAGATGTTGGCGAGGATGCAGAGAAAGGGGAACGCTCCTACACTGTTGGTGGGAATGCAAGCTGGTGCAACCACTCTGGAAAGCAGCATGGAGGTTCCTCAAAAAGTTGAAAATAGAGCCACCCTATGACCCAGCAATCTCACTGCTGGGTATTTACCCT
The DNA here is from genome assembly GCF_002288905.1 of Enhydra lutris kenyoni. NCBI lineage: Eukaryota > Metazoa > Chordata > Mammalia > Carnivora > Mustelidae > Enhydra > Enhydra lutris. The sequence continues at coordinate 9,502,792 of NW_019154145.1, read as the reverse complement.
AAAGATACAATTGTAATGATCCGAAGGGGCACGTGCACCCAAATGTTTATAGCAGCGATGTCCACAATAGCCAAACTATGGAAAGAACCTAGATGTCCATCAACAGATGAATCGATAAAGAAGGTGTGGTATATATATACACAATGGAATACTATGCAGCCATCAAAAGAAATGAAATCTTGCACTTTGCAATGACATGGATGGAACTAGAGGGTATTATGCTGAGCAAAATAAGTCAATCAGAGAAAGACAATTATTATATAATCTCCCTGATATGAGGAATTTGTGAGGCAACGTGGGAGGCTTGGTGGGTAGGGAAGGAAAAAATGAAACAAGATGGGATTGGGAGGGAGACAAACCATAAGAGACTCTTAATCTCACACAAAAAACTGAGGGTTGCTGGGGGCGGTTGGGGGGAGGGAGAGGGAGGCTGGGTTATTGACATTGCGGAGGGCATGTGCTATGGTGAGTCCTGTGAAGTGTGTAAGCCTGATGATTCACAGACATGTACCCCTGGGGCTAATAATACATTATATGTTAATAAAAAAATTAAAATTAAAAAAGAAGAAAAACACTGTCTTAAAGTACATTGTGTAATGTTTGTGGACAATTGTATTGCATGTTAACATATTTACACATTGGTTTGTTAATATGTTAACTAGATTCTCCTCAGTCAGGGATTACCACTAGAATAATTCTGAGACTCAGTATTTCATTTTTAATGCCAACAGGATAGAAATATTTCTCCTGCCAGCACTTTGTCCCCCTGGGTAATATCAGTAAATTATATAGCCTAAATTCTTTTGGACCTCCAGAAATCTCTTGAAACATAAAGAAACACTGACGCAGCTTATTTCTGCCACATCATATTTCTAGAACTAACTTTATTGAAGAGCTCCAGCTGTTTACATGTTCCTAGTCGCATTTTCGAGTGCAACGAATATCCCACAATATGATGAATAGATTAGCAATTGTTGATAGTGACGGAAAACCTCCAGGGAATATCCACGGGCTGGATTACAGGACCAGACTCTCTCTCAGGAGGAGTACAAGTCAAGTGGAACCAGGATTTGGACTAGGCACAAGCCCTGCTGTAAATGCTGAAAAGCAACACTTCTCTGCACCTACTTGCGTGTTTTCAGTTAGCACATCAGGAGGTTAGGTAAACTTCACCTTCATCAATTCAGGGACCGAAGCAGGTCATAATTTGTTGTTATATGCACATCTTTGCAGAAAGGATACGGGTCTACTTGACTTGGGAATGCATTTTAAACTTTAATCAAGCAAGAGGAGGTCAGGAGTGCTCCGCAACAAATGAATACATTAGTGCTGGAAACCACATTGGAGTATATAACTTCTCACTCAATTTTTAAAAAATTTCCACTCACAAATTGGAAATATGATATCTATCTATCTATCTATCTATTTATCTACCTATCTCCAATGATATATAAGTCAAACTCATGAAGGCATAATATGAAGCTATGTTTCCAAAACCAGTACAAGACTTGTGCTGATTCATCTCTGTTTTCACCTTACTCCCTCGTGAGCATAGGGTAATATCTAATAAAGCTTAGTCATGAAATCTACAGCCTCAAGGAGATGTAGTTTGACAGATCAGTATTAAGTTTGAGTACAATGTTTTGCCTCTTCGGCATGAAGTTCTATTCAAAGGTACTGTGAGAGAAAAAGGCAAGAGACACCATCTGGATGGATTATGAAGTGGCTGATACATACAGTGGTTTTGTTAATGGTGGTCTGTTTTGCCCTGAAGGAGCTACACTTTAATTCTGCTGCTCTCAGAGGCTAATCCGATTCTGCCTCAGATGTGGGTCTATATCTGATTTGGAATTTCATCTCTAACTTTTCAGAATGTTCACTCCTCTACCTCTAGACTGGAGTCTGCTGACCTTGCTTTAAAGCAAACATCCTCATAGGACACTGGACAGTCACTTCATTTGATGCAATTGGCAGTGATACTTTTTTTGAGGGGGGGTAGAGGGGGAGAGGGAGAGAGAGAGCAAGAGAGAGAGAGAGAGAGAATCCCAAGTAGGCTCCACACCCAGTGTGTGAACCTGATGTGGGGCTGGGTCCCATAACCCAGAGATCATGACCTGAGCCAAAATCAAGAGTCAGATGCTTAACCGACTGAGCCACCCAGGTGCCCCAACAGTGATAGTTATTTTTAAACAAAAGGACAGGAGGAGGGGCTACCAGAAAATCTGCTTTATAAATACACCCCCAAACCAAGATTATGGAAAGATTTGCCACAAGCCTAACACTCCAATATTTCTCAGAGAAGAAGATATTGTTAGCACGATGGGATCTTTAAAGCCTATTGGATTCCATTAAGAGCATAAGGAATATTCAGGGATTTCTAGACATCTCTGAAACATTCTGAAATCCTGAAACAATTACATTGAGTAGCGAGGTTTGTTATTTTTGTAGGTCTTTAGATCTGCTTTAACAAAGGGATTTGGATTTAACTGATGCTAGTGTCTAAGTTGGAATAAGAATGGACTAGATTTGGTGACTCTGGGGACCTCGCTATCTGCACCCATGGCAACTACATCATAGCAGTGTCTCACCCCTCAGTTTCAAGGACGCCTTTACCAGCTGAGGTTTAATTAATGATAAATCAACAGACAGGCAGGTGACAACCATTATATTCTTTCACCTTATCACTGGAGCTAGAATTAGTGACAAAAAGTTTTAATTAAATTTTAACTTTGTCGAACTTAATTGACTTTACACAAATATGGTACATACAGGCACACACATATATTTGCATGTATATATTTGTTTAGAAATTAAAGTTTTCCAATGTCTTATTTTATATCAGAGTGTTTAAGGAGAAAGGGATAGTAGTTAACCCAAATTAATCCAGTATAAATTTAACCTTCTGTGAGGGTCATTCCCAAACGTGAAATACTTAAGTGTGCCTGATACATAGTAAGTGTGCAATGAATGTTCGTTAATGATAACAGTTTCACTTGTGTCATTTGCCTGTCTTTGTTCAGAATCTCTCCCTGCTCTTCTGCACATTTTCCCCATGAGCCTATCCATGTGTTACACTGGCTATAAGTAATAAAAGTATTGATCTTTCCAGTGACTTAAGAGAAAGTAATTCATAGATCCATTCTATACATAGATCAAAGTTTTTCATAGATCCATTCTATACATTTAACTTAGGGTAGGGGTCATATCTACATGTTCCTCCTAATTCCCCAATGCTCTGGTCATGGTCTCCTTTTATTTTAGAGAATTACCATCACCTTTAATTCAGAACTGTGGGGGACGTTTGTTATAAAACATTTAAAACAACTTAAAAGCATAGAGAAAATATGAAAGTCACTTTAAACCTTATCACCTATTGATAGCTATATTTGACATATTTACTAATTTCCTTCATCTTTTTTTAGATAAATAGATTACTTTTAGTCTTTAAAGAATACCAGAGTCATCCCACCCATGTGCTCTAGTGGCCTACTTTTCACGCAGATATTTTCAATACTATTTCATGTCATTAGATATTTTTCAAAATCATTATTTGCAATGACCGCTTAACATTCTCTTCTGTGAATATATCCTATTCAACCTTTTCTTTAGTGCCAGATATGAAGATCGTATCAATATTTTGCTATTGTAAATAAATGGTAATATTCTTTGCACACTGATTATTAGTAAACATCATTTACAGATTCCTGTCACTCAGGTGACATCCATAATTTGGTGGATAGGATATGAAACTATAATTTAGTTCCTTCCTTAGGAGCACTGAGTAACTGTCTGCTTGTGGTGATGTGTCTATCTCATGACACAGCCTAGTGGAGGTTATGGAAGGTGACGCGCCCTCTGTAATGAAGCCAGCCCTCAGAGTAGCTCCAAGTTGATTTTACATCCAGCCCAAACTTCCCCTAGATCCAGAATCACTTATCCTCTATCATAATAGAATAGCACCTGGCACAGCGAGGACAGTTAATCAATCCTTGTAAACTAAATATCCAAGCATCTGTTAGACATTTCACTTGGTTGTCTTACAGGCATTTCAAACTTAAGATGCCCACACACTAAACTTATAATAACTGCTATGAATCTCCCAAAAAACCAACAAAACACCACCTGTATCTCTCTCCCTCCTTCCCAACTCAGCAAATCAGACCATGACTCACACATTGTGTCAAGCCAGAAAGTGGGGAATCATCTTCCATACTCATCCCCCTCCCACCCATGCAGCAAGTCCCATGGCTTGCTGTCCAGACCAACCTTTCCAACCCACCTTCTCGCCACTGCCGCAGCCACCAGCCTGGTCCAAGTCACCATGAGCTCAAGATGAGCCCTTCTTTCTGGTCTTCCCACTTCTGCCACTGACTTCTTTCACACAGAACATGTTTTAAAATACATTTGTGGTCCTTGGCACTGAGCATTTTAATAACATACAAACTGAGTGTACCCACCTGCTCCAATACCCATCACTCTCTGTCAATGTGCCTTTTTTATTTCCTTCACTGCACTGACCATCATTTGTAACTAGATTTATTTTTATTTTTCCTTTGTCTCTCTCACTTGATGAAAACTTCAAGAAAGCAAGGGCCAGACCATCTATTTTATTTATAGGATTTTACTAGCACAATATGTGCACATATTAGACCTTTCAGGGATATTTGTAAGGAGAGACATGACCTCAGGATCCATCACTCTGGGTGTTTTGGGGATAATTTAGAACAATCTCCATCTATAGGTCCCCCATTTTATAGGTTCCCAAAGGATGACTCTTTCCCTAGCTGGGCAATCCCAGGAACTGCTTCAGTGTTTTTTCAAAGCTCCCTAAAAGAATTCTATCCCTGAGAAAAGTCTTGATGAGTGTTTATTATTTTTTTTAATTCTTATTTTTTAAAAGATTTTATTTATTTATCAGAGAGAGAGAGAGAAAGAGAGAGAGAAATCACACAAAGCAGGGGGAGCAGCAGGCAGAGTGAGAAGCACAATCCACCCTGAGCAAGGAGCCTGACATGGGACTCGATCCCAGGAACCTGGGATCATGACCTGAGCTGAAGGCAGATGCTTAACCAACTGAGCCACCCAGGAGCCCCTTGATGAGTATTTAAGAAGCTCAACAAATGGTTTCTAAGCTCTTTCCTTAGGGTAGCCATATTCTACAGCCATCTACCCTTCGACCACCCAGCTCTCCCTTAGACATGAACCTAACTGTTGACTTCTCTCCTACTTCTCATCACACACCTGGCTGTACCGTGGAGCCAAGGCTCTGCTTATAATGCTGCTGAGGAGCTTGGTTCCGTGATGATAGTGCCGTTATCTACTTTGCTGCCCTTGAGGTATTTCAATAATCATTATAATCATTAAATGATATAATTATTTTATTAATTTTTACTAAGAATAGCAAGTCTAAAACCAGTATCATCCAAATCTCCAGTTTTGAGGCCAAAGAGATGTAGTAACAGGTGTAAGAACATCAAGAAACAGACTCACAGTGATTGCTGGTTCCTGTTCAGTGTTCAGCACAGAGACGACAGAAAGATGGTGAGGATTCCCTCTGACAACATGCATTGGAACTTATTTCTTGGGTTTTAGCCTCATTCAAAAGCTAAAGGTAAAATAATTCACTTATACTTCTACAATTTTTAATTTAGAATTCTATCAGATGGCTAATCAATCCCAAAGTGAGGTCTCTCTCTCTCAATCTCTCTCTCTCTCTCTCTTTTTTTTTTTTTTTGGCTGAGGCTATTTGACACCACCTCTTTCCAAGGGGCTGCTTGCACTAGTGAAATTCTTAAATTCTCCGTATGCAGAGACAGTGACTATAGTACATTTTGCCAAATAAATGCATAATCGAACATTAGACATCTGGTTTTTAAAGTCTGTGTCAATATTGTCCACGTTCTCTGTTATCCTGATTTTCTGCAGATTTACTGGTTGTCCTCAAAGAACACAGACTCTTCGGTTTTCATAATAACAAGGCCTGCTGCAGGATTTAAAAGCGAACGAAAGCAGTGAAAGGCAGGGCAGCTGATTTGCCTCAGATGAATGGTGAAGATTTAGGCGACACAAGGATTCATGCCCTGGACTGGCCATCTAATTAAAATGAGAAATGACACGGGCAGCAGCTACACAGTTTGGGGAATTACTAATCAGGCAAAAATGCAAAATAGGGACACTATCTTCTTTAAAATGTTCGTTTGCATTTCTATGTCACCCAGTCCAAATGACGGGCAGGAAATAATATCAACAAGATGCAGACAACATTAAATAATGTTTAACCCTCCTGTAACACAACATGGATGGGAAGAACAGATTATCAGCCTCATTCATGTACGAGAGTATTGAGATTTACCAAGGGGTATTCGACTTACCCAAAGATACCTACATCGAGGTGAAAGATAGGGAGTGAGGATGACTAGCTAGTTCCATGGTCTTTTTGGAAGGGTCGTCCTCCATTAGATGGACATGAGCAGAAAACCACAAATAGTACAGCAGAACAAAGGTAGGTGGTCTTCTTGGGGATAGATATACCCACTGGAGGGAAATGGAACTGGTTTACAATTATACTAACTATCAGCAAGCGGGCCAGTTAGGAGGAGGTTAAACCCAACACACAACTCAAACCCCCAGGAGGAAGCATGCTGCTTGGCTGGGAAGGATCTGCCAAGTTCTCCACTTCAAAGAGAGCTCAGTAGGGGTGTGGACGAAGGGAAGAATTTGGATGAACATGTGAAAATGTTTACATGGATCTAGGAGAAGAGATTGAACAAATTCACATGGACTAGAAAATTGCCTTGAAAACTATACAAAGAGAGATGAGCCAAGAAAGGAAAATAATTCAGGGGGAAAGCCAGGTGCTGAAGCAGCAGTTTTGACCAACAGAATGTTATTGTACACACGAGTTCGAACGCCGGTTCTCTAACTTCTTGCTTGCTGAGTGATGATGGACAAAAGAATCACAAGTAGGCCACATCCGCAAAACAGGCGTCTTGGCAAACGCCTCTTCAGTTTTTATCAGAAGTTGTTTTTTTCTCCCCCTGTAGTTTTACATGGCACAGTTGTGACGGATTTGACAGGAAGCACATTCCGTGTATCTTTCTAGGGAAGGAGCTTTTCCCACAGGAATAAACTAATAGTCATATCTCTGAGCTGGCTTTTCTGAGCCTTGATGCTCTGGTTATGTCCAGGAAGTCTGGCTATGCACGCACTGTTTTGAAAACCTCATGTGTGAGCCCCAGAGGCCAGGAAAAGGTTGGTAAAATGGAAACAGGGGAAGGTTGCTAACTGGCTTCCAGTTTAGGAAGAGAGTGGATTTGGGCAGGAAAAGATCCCTCCTCTTTGCACAGATCTTCCCTGTGGCTTAACAGATCTTGATCCTACTGGTAGAACATGAGGGAGAAAAAAATTATTGGAGGTATTGGCCAATTTAATGTCAGATTGGAAAGGGTCCAACTCACATTAGATACTCAACAGATACTTGCTGAAAAAACTAGGAGAATCATTTTTCGAGTATAATAAGCACAGATATAAATACATATTTTGCAAGAAAAAAATGCAATGACTTTTCGTTGCAGAGGCTTGACATAGAGGGTGGGACGTGCTTGGTTGGACAGGATGAGGTATGTGGGCTACCCACAGTGGTATTCAATTGCTAGATATGTCTGGCATGGCATAGGATCAATATAACCACTTGTGTCAACTTTTCCTAATTGGGAACAAGTAGATATCATAGGGAATCGCTTTGTAAAAGTACTCGTTAAACACTTTAGAAATGCACTAAACACTTTAGAAATGCACTAATATAAATAAGTACTAAATTGCATGTACTATTTCTGCTAATTTATGACCAAAAGATTTCTCTTTGTTTTTGCAAATGTGAATAATTACACCTAACATCTAAAGTCACTGGAATTATATGCATTTGAATGATTTAGGATGCCAAATAACACCAATCTTTTTTAAGCTCGATGGGAGAGAAAATATGTGTTTAGAAGAGATTGTGACTTCTAATGCTATTCTCACGATACAGGTGGTAGAGTGAGATAATAACATTTGCACTTCTTTATATGGACTTGAGATCTTAGAGCTTCTTTGAGCAGCTTTGGATCATTTTTACTGCTTCAGATATTTGTAAAACAGTCTTACCAAATTACTTGGAAAAAATCCATTTACAAACAAATAGATTTAAAAAAAAAATCCTGTGTAGAACACAATGAGTGTGAAGAAGGAAAAGGGATACTAAGAAAAATTTTACTTCTGTATTTCACATCTTGGAACTATCAAAGATGACCAAGAATGCTGAACTGGAGTCATTTCACTTCCAGTAAACCCACTTATGCCCTGTTTTGCTTGCCAGCATTTCAGTTATTCCCTGGCAATGGCCATCTTGAAGTAGATGACCCTCCCTCTGATCTCTGGTCAGAAGGTCAAGAGTAGCCTAACACTATATCAGAGTGTATCATTCACCTCACTTCATCTCATCGTGTGGGCATTTTATCATCATGTGTCTTCACAAGAAGGGTGAGTACAGTACAATTATATACTTTGAGACCAAGAGTCCTCATAACTTGTATTTGTATATTGTTTAATTGTTCCATCTCATTATTAGTTATTGTTCTAATCTCTTACTGTGCCTAGTTTATTTATTTTTTATTTACTTATTTATTTATTTTTTAAAGATTTTATTTATTTATTTGACAGACAGAGATCACAAGCAGGCAGAGAGGCAGGCAGAGAGAGAGGAGGAAGCAGGCACCATGCTGAGCAGAGAGCCCGATGCGGGGCTCGATCCCAGGACCTTGAGATCATGACCTGAGCCGAAGGCAGAGGCTTAACCCACTGAGCCACCCAGGCACCCCCTGTGCCTAGTTTATAAATTAAACTCTATCATAGGTGTGTATGTGTATGAAAAAACAGTATATACGGGGGTTTGGTATTATTTGTCCCTTCCCTGGGGGTCTTGGAATGTACCTCCCTGGATATGGGGGGACTACTGTATGTCTGTATACTTATGCTTCCAGAAATCTATTTTTTCCCTAGTTTCTCACTGGAACATTTGCCTTAAGTAGTGCCTTTAAGAGTTTTTATGGTCTGAATGGTACCCAACCAAAGGTAATTATCCTTTGTGTGTGACATTCTAATCATTTCCATAGCAACCACTTACGGGTTAAGATGTCACAAAGAGGATTAAGACTTCATTTGTGGAATAAACAACAGGAATGAAACACCACTAAGATATAGATGCTGCTTTTGCATCAAATAAATGAGTGGGAAATAGACAAAATGAAATAGCAGTATTTTCCAATTAAAAAATTCATTGCACTTACAAGTTGCCTGTCAGGGAGGGAATCCTCAAATGTGAGTTTGGACAGATGGTGTCTTCTCATCAGGGGTGATAAAGACCCAACTGTATGTAGCCATTTAGAGATTAGAGCTATTCTCAGTTTCTCAAAGGGCAGTCCTTTATCTAGCTGCATAGCATGAAACACTTTGCAGAAAAAATGTACTATTGTGTGTAACCTGCAACTTCTCATTTTAGTTTTTCATCAAAAATGCTCCAGTTTTTCCTAATCCAAAGAAGCTTGCTTTGCTTCTACAGACCACCCCTCATTCCAATGGAGATAGCCAGCTGTATTCACACAATAAATCACAGGGAGCATCCTCAGGTCCTTTCCAAGTTTGGAGGAACTGTTTTTGGGTAAGGATCAAGGCTATTATGGGATCACAGGGATCTATAGGCTCTGGAAGTATTTTCTGAAGTAGGAGGTAAATGCCATGAAAACAAAGACCATTTTTTTTTTCACCATTTACCCAGAAATGGAAGCAGTCTTGGGCACATAGTAGGTACTCAAAAAGTTTTAAGTTGATGAATAAATGAAAGTAGCAATGGCTACTATGAGAGCAAAGCCAGAAATGCCCATGATGTAACTTTTAGAATGCTTTACCACAAAGTTAAGGTTCCAACCTCAAAACACAAACTTGAATCTTCCCTTTGCAAGAAGTTGCCACACTCCTGGTTTTATTTTTTATTTTTTTTTATTTGTTGCTGTTGTTTTGCTAAAACAGATAATAAATCCTGTCTTAACATGCATTCGCAAGGAGGTACGAGACCCTGGCGAGGGGAGGGAACGTTGCCCTGGTTGTGGAGAGATGAAGCTACAGTGGCAAGTGGGGACCAAGCCATACCAGAAACCATGACAAGCACTGGCTGGACCTCCCGCCATTTTAATTTAAAGCTTCCCTCTTTCTGCATGGATAACTGAATACTACCTCTTTCCTCTAACCTGATTTATTCCAAGTTGAGTTCACCTCTGTGAAAAAGTTCCCGTAAAGAGATGGTGGAGAGAAGTGGATGTGTGGCCATACACAGGAGCAAACATTAACTTGGTTAAGGACCTAAGTGTAAGAAGGAAACCATACAAGCATTAGAAGAAAATATGGGAGAATTCCTCCTTAACCTTGGGGGCAGGGAAAGGCTTTTCAACTATGTCTTAAAATCCAGAGGTAATAAGAGATTGATACTTCTGACTACATAACTATGGCAATATTTTATATGGTAAAAACATCATAAATAATATCAAAAGGCAACTGGTAAACCTGGAGGCAATACTTATAATATCTAACATAAACAAAGGGTGACTGTCCCTAATATATAAACAACTCTTCAAAACTTGAGAGATAAAGGATCAAAAACTCAGTAGAAAAATTGGAAAGTAGTAAAAGATTCAAACAGAGAATTCACAAAATGTATATGATAGTTCTTAAATGTATGGAAAAACATCCATATCTTTAAAGTGTAATCTTAAATTTTTATATTTTAATGAAAAAAATAAATATATTTCTCACCTATCAAATTAGCAGAGACTAAAAAATATAATAACACACCCTGTTGTCACATATTACTAGTAGGAATGCAAACTGATAAAAAAAATTCTTCTTGGGATTTATACCTATCAAAGCTACATATGCCCTTATCTTTTGACCCAGAAGTTTCACTCTCTAGGCAGATGTATCTAAAACAACAGGAAAATAGATATATGCATAAGATGATTCTTTATAGCATTATTTATATTGCAAAATATTGAAAAAAAAAACCTAAATACATATACATAGGAGAATTATTGAATAAACTATTATATAGCCTCATAATGGAGAAAACGAGGTGGGGTTTCTGTGGACTGATGAGGAAATTTCCAGAATATACTGTTGAGTGAAAAGAACAAAATGCAAAGTAGAATCTATAGTATGCCACCTCCATGTAAGAAAATGCACACTTACTTGCTTCTTTGTGCACAAGAAATACAGGAATGATGAACAGAAACTGAAGAGACTGGTTTCCCAACAGAGGGTGGGTGGCAAAGGGTGAGGGAGAATGGGAATGGGACAGTTTGATAAGGAGGGACTGATACTTTTTTGAGTATGTGTTGTTGTATAGCTCTAACTCTTAGAACTGCAGTTTTGTTTCACATAGCCAAGAAAATCAAGAATAAGAAAACAAGATGTGTGCAAAGCCCAAGATCAAACATTAACAAAACCAAATGAACCTAAAAAAATGGATTATGAATTGGTGACAGAACCACACTGAAGGGGGTGGGGGAGAAAAAAAAATGAATCAAAATAACTTTGGGAAACAATATTATGATTAAATGCTATAAATCCAAAAACAGAACACACACACACACACACACACACACACACACACACACACACACACCTGTATACAAATTCAATTATTAAATTTGTTACAGGGGTATGGGTTATATATCCTGAAACTACTTTATATGTATATTAGAATTGAAAAAATAAACAAATACATTGTAGATAATGAAGACTAGGTTCTTCACTATTAAAAAGAGATCATAAACAAGGAAGGTGAAAATGAACCCACGGTGTTGGATAGGGATTTCTCTCTCTCCAAACAGATGGATATAGAATTATATCCATTATATTATATTATATTATATTATATTATATTATATTATATTATATATGGATATAGAATTACAGCTGTTAGTGTGTGTCTGTGGGTTGGTATAATACATATATTTACTAGCTCTTTCTGCTCAGAGGTCCTAGATACAATGATTTTTCAGTCGTTATTGCATACCTTGATGGTCTAGATTTCAGTTTCTAAACACTATTTGAAAATAAAAGGGACCAGGGCTCCTTGGAGATGTGGCTGGTTCCAGAGTTGGGGTAGAGACATACAAGAAGAAGCTGAACAATCTTGTGGTGCCATAGGTAGCAATTGCTCGAAAACAGATGGGGGCATGTTTGGAGGACCTAAAGAGTCAACCTAAGAAAGTTCCTCATGGCAGAGTTTGGAACAATTTGATATAGTTATATTTTTTACATATTTTATTTAAAAATAAATGATAGTATCGGATAGAATGGCATAAGTTCATACTGATATAAATGCATAAATAAGGAAGAAGAGCTATCTTTTTCTTAAGTTTTCCAATTTATAAATACAGAAAGAATGAACTAGAAAAATCACCTCTGGACAAGCAACACGGTGATAAGTGTTACAAAAGACACACTGTGGATGCCAAAATAAGGAGACAAAGGCTTGAGGAGGAAACAGGATATTTGCAGTCTCGAAGTCCTATGAAAGATGTGGAATTTCAAGAGAAAAATAGTAACTTCGTAAGTGGAAGTATCTAGTAGACACACCATAACCAAGTGGTCAAAGCCAGATTCCCCGGTAATAAAGCATATCAGCCTCATGAAGCCCAAAGGTGAGGCACCGAGAAGGGCAACATCGCTTCTAGGGTATTCTCGTCAAAATGAGTAACCTCCTCTCATCAGGACAAAACATCAGACAAACTGCAAATGACGGATATGCTACAAAATAACTTATGAGTGCTCTTCAAAAATGTCAAGTTCGGGCGCCTGGGTGGCTCAGTTGGTTAGGCAACTGCCTTGAGCTCAGGTCATGATCCCGGAGTCCAAGCATTGAGTCCCACATTGGGCTCCCAGCTCCACGGGGAGTCTGCTTCTCCCTCTGACCTTCTCCCCTCTCATGCTCTCTCTCAGATAAATAAATAAAATCTTTAAAAAAAAATGTCAAATTCACAGATGATGAGGGAAGACTAAGCAAGACTCACAAATAGGAGGAAATGAAGAGATAAAAGGCAACCATGGAATAACTAGTGAAATTTTAATATGGTCTACAGTTTTGTTAATAGTCCTGTATCAATTTAGTTTCCCAGGTGTGGTCATTTTATAATGATTATGTAAGATGTCAACATTAGGGGAAGTTGGATGATGAGTATTCAGGAACTCTTCTATTTTTACAACTTTTCTGTATGTCTAAGATTATTTCAAAATAACGAGGTAAATTGGGGCAATTGGGTGGCTCAGTGAGTTAAGTATCTGACTATGATGTCAGCTCAGGTCATGACATCATGGGTTGTGGGACTGAGCTCTGCGTGAGGCTCTGCACTCAGAGGGGAGTCTGCTTGCAATTCTCTACTTCTGCCCCCCCTTGCTCTCTCTCAAATAAATTAATAAATCTTTAAAAGAGTAAAAAATATATATATAAAAGGTAAAAAAAAAAAAAGAATACTTGGTACAATAAAATTTGTTCCTATTTCCGAGTCCCCATATGGTACAGTTTTTAGGAGCTTGCTTTGATCATTAATTAACATTGGTAAAGCTAAACATTTGGAAGGTTTGAATAAAAAAACAAACAAGAACTAATTTCACATTTTAAAAATTATTTACTTAGAAAAGTTGTGGAAAAAATAGAAAATAAGCAAAGAGAAAAAAAAAACCTGTTATCCCACTATTAATCTGCTCAGATTTTCCTATGGATATTATATGTATTAAAATATGAATATATGTGTATATATATAATTTTTGTTATAAGATTCTCTTTGATAATTTGCTTTTTTCACTTAAAATTAAATTAGTCACATATTTTGTGTAAATACATATACATCTATAGCCTCACCTTTTTCCCTTTTAAATAGACTTTAATTTTTAGAAGGGCTGTAGATGAATAGAAAAATTGAGAATATTAATACAAAGAATTTCCATATACTTCATACGTAGTCTTTCCTAATATTAACATGTTATATTAGTATGATACATGTGTCGCAATTAATGAGCCAATACTGATACATTATTATTAAGTAAAGTCCATATTTTATTCAGTCTTTTTTTTTTTTTTTTTTTTAGTTTTTACCTAATTTCCTTTTTCTTTCCAAGATCCCATCATTCAGGATACCAAATTGCATTTACTTGCCATGTCTCCTTAGGCATCTCTAGACTGTGACAGTTTCCCAGATTTTGCTTATTTTTGATGACCTTGACAGTTTTGAGAAGTACCAGTCAGGTATTTTGTAAGATGCACTTCTGTTGGAATTGGATGTTTTTCTCAAGATCAGATTCGGGTGATGGAGTTTTGGGAGGAGGACCACAGAGCCAAAGTGCTATTACAACATACGCAGGATCTATACCATCAATATGATTCATATTAATATACTGATATCAGTGTTGATCACCTGTTTGAGGATTGTTTATCAGCCTTCACTATAAAGTTACTCTTTTCTCCATTTTTCCATACTACACTCTTTAAAAAGAAGTTACTATATACACCCAATATTTAAAGATAGAGTTTAATTTTAATGGCTTCCTAAATATGAACATCTTGCAGTATATTTAACCAATTTACTTTTTGGTGGACACAAAGAAGGTTTATTTCAACTTTTAATTACTACAGAGAACATTTGCATTGCATCCTAACCAGGAACATTTACCTGTTCGTGTATTACTGATTATTTCTTAGGATTTTATTTATTTATTTGACAGAGAGAGAGATCACAAGTAGGCAGAGAGAGACGGGGAAGCAGGCTTCCTGCTGAGCAGAGAGCCTGATGCGGGGCTCGATCCCAGGACCCTGGGATCATGTCCTGAGCCGAAGGCAGAGGTTCAACCCACTGAGCCATCCAGGCGCCCCACACTGATTATTTCTTTAGGATTAAAAATGAAGAAGTGAAATTGCTGGGTCAAAAATATATACAAGCAAGGCATGTGGCACTTAGTACAGAGTAGATTCCAGAATTTCTGTGGCTATAGTCCCATCAGCACAGATCAGCAAGAGCATGCCGTTTCTTGCGTCACTGTGTATAGCTAGCGTGAGGGAGTGCGGTGTAAGAATATGCTGGAGGGGCGCCTGCGTGGCTCAGTTGGTTAAACATCTGCCTTTGGCTCGGCTCATGATCCTGGGGTCCTGGGATCGAGCCCCATGTCAGGCTCCCTGCTCACCACAGAGTCGGCTTCGTCTCTCCTTCTGCACCGCCCCCCACCTGCTTGTGATTTTTTTTTTCTCTCTCTCTGTCAAATAAATAAAAAAGTCTTAAAAAAAGATGTTGGAGTGGTGGAGAGAGGCCCAGGATGTGCAGGATGTACATAGAATTTGCCTCTTATTCTCGGTGTCATGGGAGGCCATCAGAGGCTTTTTAGCAGGGGAGAGACCCGATCTGCTTAATGTCATGTGTGCCATGCCTTCATTTCCTAAAATCGTCAATTACATTATGGCTGGGTGTTTCTTTTTGACCTTGACTCAAGGTCATTTTTAAAAAAAAGGCAATGTGACAGGTGACCTGCCTTTTTTTTTTTTTTCCTTTTTTTTAAAATGCCAATCTAACTTGCCATGGAGAGGGTAAACACAGAATGTAGGGCTGGAAAGAGAAAAAGAAGTGCCAAGAGGGTTTATTCAGAGGGAGGGTCTTGGATGGCAGGGTGGGATGGGGCAAAGGATGGGGAGAGCCTCCCCTGTGCTGAAGGTCTTCTGAATGACTGCTAACGAGTTCCACCTTGCCGGCTGCACACTGTGCTGCATCGACAATGAAGAGCGACGGGGAGATGAGAGAACAAGTCCCAGACAGCTGACAGTTTTCTGCTAATTTTGAATCCTGGCAGCAAACACATTACCCAGGATGAGAACATAAGGTAGCATCAGAAAGAGCTGTTCAGGGATAATTCTGTGTGAGCCACTAGATCTATCCTTTGGTGTGACTTAGTAATTCCTCATGCAAAGATGTTTATCACACTTGGGATGACAAAGGGCTGATATAAAGCACTAGAACCTCCTAAATCTTCATAGCATTTCAAAAACGAGGATTAAAGAGAATGATAGGAACAGTGTATGAGCCATTAAACAGACCCATCAGAAAACTTTTTAAACATTCAGGGAATACTTAGACAGGACCAATAAATATATTAAAGAACAAAATGCTGAAACTTCTCCCACGTTTTCTCTCTAAAAGTTCCTGCCATTGATTGGGATGGATAAGAACCAAGGTTCTTGAAACATCTCAGGAATGACCAGATGGCACATCCCTCACAGGGCCTACTGAGATTTAGAATTAATCTTTAATTACTTATTTATAATTTATAGCTACCCAGATAGGGGCAGCTCATCCTACTTGAGGAATTTTCTCGGTGGGATTGAGTTGTGCCATTTGGAAGGCAGGTTGACTCTTTCAATCCCTAGAGTTTTGAAAACATGTATGTCAGGACACGACATCATCACGGGCAAGATCATCAGTCAATATGCGTACAAAACTACTGAGCAAATTGGTCTTAGTGGCTGACTTTTCTAAAAACGATGAAATCGTCTTATTAACTGAATCCTGAAAAATTGATGGTCAGCACATTTGGGCCACTAAGAAGGCTGAAGGGATTGTGCTTGAATTTTTCCTTTTTCCTTTCAGCCCTAACTCAATCATCTCACACTATGGGGATGGCTTTGTGAAACAAAATAAACAAGGAAGCAAACAAAAATAAAGACCTAAACTACTTCTCTTAAGTGGCACTATTTTAAACTGCACAGTATTTTATCAAGTGCTGATCTACAGATCTTCAAATTTTGCCAGTTTGATATGCTTGATACATCTCTGTAACCAGTATGCAAAACAGGAGAAGGGCAAAAAATGAATAGAAATGATCTTAGCTGCAAGAAATTCTGAGCTAGAGACTGGGCTACATTCCTAGCACCTTTATTTAAAAAGCAAGCAGGCTATCATGAGCATTTATAGGAAAATAACAAAAGAAGCAAGGAGAAAGCCATGCCAGTATGTTGAGCCAGATCCTTTGACAGGGTCTTGTGTCTTGCTTGGGATGTGAAGAAAGGATCCAAGACAAAGAATGAAAAAACAGATACTAAGATGGGAGAATTTCAGGACTGGACTGGGTGCTCAAGAAAATCTAGTCTAATTTCCTTTTTTATTTTATTTTATTTATTTTTTAAAAGATTTTATTTTTCAGAGAGAGAGAGAGAGAGAGAAAGAGAGCACAAGAGGGAGAGCAGCAGGCAGAGGGAAAAGCAGGCTCCATGTGGAGCAAGGGACCCGATGTGGGACTTGATCCCAGGACCCTGGGACCATGGTTTGAGCTGAAGGAGGATGCTTAACCAACTGAGTCACCTAGGCATCCCTAATTTTCTTATTTTATTTTATAATTTTTAAAAGATTTTATTTATTTATTTGATAGAGAGAGATACAGTGAGAGAGGCACCACAAGCAGGGGGAGCAGAAGAGGGAGAAGCAGGCTCCCCGCTGGGCAAGGAGCCGAATGTGGGGCTCGATCCCAGGACCCTGGGATCATGAACTGAGCCGAAGGCAGACACTTAATGACTGAGCCACCCAGATACCCTAATTTCCTTATCTTAAAGATGAGAATGATTAAGCCCATGGAGGTTTGGTGACTGATCTAAATTCCTATATTGAGTCATTGGCAAGCTTATTCATTTAGCAGTATTTATTGGCTATCTATTGGCTGTATTGAGTATTATTGAATTTCCGGCACAGAAAAGAGAGTGGCAAATAAGCTGTCATTCAGTTTGTCTTCCTACCACCACACTGCTTCTCTCAAAAACAATGACAGGACACACTACTGTTTAACATAACCTAGGAAAGATCAAGGCACAATAATTGTCCATAAGGATAAGAAATATTCTCAGAAGGAGGCCGACCATTTATTATCACCATGGGGATGCAAACAAGACAAATGGGTTCATGTTACAGTGGAACAGAATTCAGTTAAAAATAAGGAACCACTTCTTGGATGCCATGGTGATTAAGCATTGCAATTATTGAGGGAATTTGTTGATAGTACAAAATGAAAGAGATATTCATGTTTTCAACTCTAGTTTTCTTACACATTATTCATTTTGTTTCTCGTGAGGTTCTGTTTCAAACAACTAATTCCATGGGTTTTAGTTACAAAGTTGTTTTTGATATAAAGCATATTACTGGTGCTCTCCCCGAGATGTTAAAATTCATAAAGACAGTTGAGCTATTGTGCTACTGTGTTTATGCTGACTTTTTTCCCCCACAACATACTGCTACATAGAAATACTCCATGAGATATGATAGGGAAGGGATTCTGAAAAGTCAACTGTAAAGTTAAATTCTGAATTTAACTTTTCAATTTTTTATCACTGACTTCACACTAAAATATGGAAGTCATGCACCCATGGAAATCTTTTGGTTCCTGATGTTAATAATAGTCTGTAATAATAATTCCCAAGGGTTGAATTCCCACTTTGTGCCAGATACTTTATACTTATAAAGTCATACAACACTCTCAAGCAACCCTCTTTTATTCCTGTTAAAAAAGAAGGAGACTCAAAAGATGATGTAGACTGCCCATTATCTCCCTGTAACGGCTGGTGGGACAAGGTTTGGAAATACGGTCAGGTTGATCTTTAGGGTAGTGAAGTCTGAGTTTCAGGGACCCTCACTCACACAGCCTCCTCCAAGGCCCTGGGAGGTGCCCCAGAAATATGTTTACAAGACAGTGTGGCCAATTTCTTAGTTTGCCTGGGACTGAAGTATTTATTGGGGTACAGGGCTTTCTGCGCTTAAACTGGGACTGTCCTGGCAAATTGGCATATTATTATAAAAGGCCATATATTTCTTTTTTTTAAATTTTAAATTAACATATATTATTAGCCCCAGGGGTATAAGTCTGTGAATAGCCAGGTTTACACACTTCACAGCATTCACCATAGCACACACCCTCCCCAGTGTCCATAACCCAACCACACTTTCCCTCCCCGCCTCCCCCCAGCAACCTTCAGTTTGTTTTGTGAGATTAAGAGTCTCTTACGGTTTGTCTCCCTCCCGATTCCATCTTGTTTCATTTATTCCTTTCCTACCCCCCAAACCACCCACGTTGCCTCTGAACTTCCTCATATCAGGGAGATCATATGATAATTATCTTTCTCTGATTGACTTATTTCGCTAAGCATAATACCCTCTAGTTCCATCCACATCGTCGCAAACGGCAAGATTTCACTTCGTCTGATGGCTGCATAGTATTCCATTGTATATATATATACCACATCTTCTTTATCCATTCATCTGTTGATGGACATCTAGGTTCTTTCCATAGTTTGGCTATTGTGGGCATTGCTGCTATAAACATTCAGGTGCACGTGCCCCTTCAGATCACTACATTTGTTTCTTTAGGGTAAATACCCAGTAGTGCGATTGCTGGGTTGTAGGGTAGCTCTAGTTTCAACTTTTTGAGGAACCTCAAAAACCACACTGTTCTCCAGAGTAAAAGGCCATATATTTTCTTAAAAAATATTAAAAAATATTAAAAAATTAAAAAATATTAAAATATTAAAAAGTGAGATATCCAGTGATCACCGTGGACTAAAACAGCTGTCTTCTCCCACTCGTATTTCCTTCTCCTTTGTCTCACCTCCCCTTGTGTTCCTGGAATAGCCCCATATATTTGGGTTCTAGCTAAGGGAAGATTGAGTTGCCATCAGTGGGATATATTGATGAAGTCTGCAGTTACTTCTGTAGATAGTTAATTGGTTTGCCAGTGATCCAAGATCAGGAATGGCTTCCAGGGCTAGTCCTATGCCCACTTGGCCAGCCCACCTAGGCCTGACAAGATGATGCTGGGGCAGAGGTCCAATCTTGACGTAAATACATCCTAATTAGTACCCAGCACTGGGAGCATGTGGGACATGGAGGGAAAACAGGATTGAGAAGCTCTGCTGTAGAAAATCCTTCCAAATTTCAAAGCTCGTCTGGAAAAGAAACTTAAAAAGCTTCTCTCAAATTTAATAACAATCCTAAATAGGCACACCCTATTAATAATGACAAGCTGTGAAGTTTGGAAGAACTCTCAATAATGACAATAATCACCACCAGTTTCTGGTCATTCTGGAAGACTGAAATACCTGTTTTCTCATAAAAAAGAACACAAGATTGTTATCCTATCAAAAGGCGACCAAGGACTATGAAGCCAAAGAAGATATGGGAAAATCATTACTGAGCTATGTTAAACAGCTATTAATATATTTATTTTTCTGGATTTTTTTATATTTCACAAATTTGTAACTTACTGTAATTTCTCATCCTAAACAGATACTTCTGTGGTGATTTTGTTTTGGTCATTTTATCATTCTTAAAGAAGCTGTGCCAGATTTAAGTTTTAGGCCCCACAAAACATGGGAACCAGCCCTGAATGGACCTATGGTCTCAGGTGAGCCACATTCCACAGCATGTCCTCTCTCTGCTGCCTCGCTTGGGCACACTTTCCATTCCTTCACATGCTTAAAGTCTGTTCCTCTGATGACTCTGGAACATTTATCTCTATCGACAGATCGACAAATGGAAAGTTAGAAGAAAAAATATACGTTACAGATGCGATTATGAGAAATAGGAAAAGAAAATCTCTTAGACAAACAGACAGATGGAAGAGACCCAGGCATAGACTCTAGTTGTGGACATGTAGATCAGGCACTGAAATATGCTCCAGGTGCTCTGCTTCTCCCTAATGAGTGTGGCCTCCATCGTTTGATTCATTGCCAGTAGATTGTACTCTGATACTTCTTTTTATGACAAGCTCTATTTCTGTATGCATGCCGTACTCAGGTGAGCCGTTTGGCGTGGCTGGGAAATTAGATATTCTCACTAATCTAATCTATATTCAGGAATAATAAAATAAGTTATTTGGGGCTACAAAATTTAAGAACTGAAATTAACTTCAAGAATCATGTAACTCTACCCGCTTATTTTATGGACACAGATATGGAGGACAAGGAAAACAAATGTTCTTGCAGTGTTTAAAGCTCCTCTGGAATCAGTGACGGGCCTGTTTAAATATTTTCCCCATAAATTTAAATAAAATTAAATATACATAATGATAAAAATATCATACTTATGCTCCTTTTAAAATGATTTTGAAATAACTTTGGGATCTTCATGCCTGAGATTCATCTTAAGGAATACAAGTCCACGTGACGTTTAAATGCACATGAATCTTACCTCTCCAGTGAAAGGCAGGAGTCCTACATCTTTTTAAGATTTCCTTTTCACTTTTCTAAGTAGTGTTTTGCCACCACCGATCTGAGTTGCAGACCAAACTCATCAAGTATACGTTCAATATTAATACTATTAGTATTGATGATAGTGACTATTTATTGAATATGTACAATGTCCTCATCATGAAGCTTCTGTGACTTATTCACTCATGACAACAACCAGGTAAGTGGCATTAATTAAAAAGTGAGGGGCTGCCTGGGCGGTTCATCAGTGAAGCGTCTGACTCTGATCTCAGCTCAGGTCTTGATCTCAGGGTTGTGAGTTTAAGCCCCGTGTTGTGCTCCATGCTGGGTGTGGAGTCTACTTAAAAGAAATGTTAAAAAGTGAGAAGACTGGAGCTAGGAGCAATTGTCTTGCCTTGGACGCATAGCTGGGAAGTAATCTAGATGCGGTCTCAACTCCTATCTTTCTGTGTTGACTGTCTGATGCTCTTTTTTAGAATGAAGAAAACTGTCCAACAGTTAACTTCCAGAAGACAACTACTCTGTTCCACCACTGCCTGGTATCTTCTTTGTAATTTCCATTGCTAAGTCAATGACCCCCATTATAAGTTTCTTTTTGTGGGGAGTTTGGGGGTAGCTTCTCCAGTTCCAACCTGCCTGAAGTATGGCCCCTTTCACACCGTCTGGAGGTTACCTATTTGTACAGGTACATTCCTTCTTCTATGCCTTCTGAGTCATCTCGGGGTTGTAAGTTTGTGGTGCTGAATGTTGTATGGATATACTGAATAAACCACTTATTGAAAGTAGGACCGTTGGTGGCAGTATTCTGAAGGGTAATCTTTCTAAATAATTTTCTCTTCGGAAGTGTTGTTTTGACAAGCAAGGATCCTCAAATATGGACTAACCACATTTTATCTCTTATTTTACATTTCACACTGCATTTAAAAATACCAGTTTCCATATTTCCATAACAGATGCTGGAGAAGTTTTCTATCTACAACTTTCAGAAGGGAATGTCATTTATGTTAGATCCTCATTTCTTCCCACTTTATATAATTATGTCATTTTTTTCTATTAATTATGTGTGTGCAATATAACAGAACCATCAGTTCAATAACATTAATCATAGAAACTTGGAAAATTAGTATGTACCTGAATGACCATGCTAATCTGGCAATTTATGTCAAGTCTGTTCTATATTGGTTAAGATATATGTGACTGAAGTTACTTAGGGATGTGTGTGTGTGTGTGTGTGTGTGTGTGTGTGTGTGTGTGTGTGTAATTTTCTGCACCCATCTTTGTCTCCTTAGCATTTAAACCAACTTTAGAATGAGATTTTCCACTGGAGGAAAACTTTCAGGTGTGGACCACTACAGTATTTAATGTTCAGTCAAACTTGCCCTTTTGGAAATGGGATGGAGATGGGGAGCAAGGTTCAGATAACTTTAAAGATGTATACCATGTGGCATTTTAGTAGGGGAAGTAATGTTTCTTGGGACATACTAGTAGCCATTCTATCCTTGTACTATTCAGGATAATCTGAGGGACTTAGAACAACAAAAGCTTATTTTCCTTCATGCGTTATGGCTACAGGTTAACTAAGGACCCTGCTCTTATAAGTAACCTAGCATTCATCTCAACAAACAGCTGGCATGAACGTTGAGAGTGGGGGGAACATACTCTGCTGGATCTCACACCAGTAACTAGAGGGTCCAGCCTGGAAGTGACCTGGATTACTTCCCTTTATAACTGAGTGGTAGGAGTACATGTCACGTGGCCCCACTGAACTTTTTCGGGACCAAGAGTCCGACCCTCCCAAGTATCTGGAATGCACAGAGGCAAAATTATTTTACAAACAGGATTAACAGTGTTCATGTGGGGTATATTTTAACATTCCTTCTTTTGATCTCTGCATCTAGCCATCTGTACATTACCTCAACCTGTGATTTTTTTGGTCCCTAGTATGTGTAAGTTACTGTGCTAAGTGCTGGGGCACAGAATGATGGACCCACTCTTGGTTCCCGAGATTGGCGGGTGGAGTAGAGCAAGAAAGTAGAAGATTTACAAAAATTTGAAGAAGTCCCCTAATAAAGATCATTGATGTTGAACTGTTCCAATATTTTTATAATCGCAGGATGTGGCATTTTTCCTATTTTAACCTATAGGTGATGCTGAAGATTTATAAACCATCAAGTGTTTTCTGCTGCTTATAATCCATTACTCATCCCAGGCATCAATGTTGAGAAAGGTTTGTGTCTATCTACTTCTCCAGCTATGGATGTGATAAGTCTGAGACCCACCAGGAATAACCAATATAGTTGGGAGTATAAGAGAAGATTAATTTTAATTTGTTTTACTATCCAAGTAGTAATGCACAGATTTCATGGTAATAACAATAAGCTTATCATCAATAATTGTGTTGGTTATTTTTATACTTATCTTGAAGGTTCTTCTATAATTCTACCATGCTGTCACTTCTTGGGAGAATTAATTGCAACTAGAAATATGTTGGAACCTGGGGTTTTTCTGGCTTGTTGCTTTGTAAGAAGAGAACCACCAGACAAATCTCACTCCTGGTGAGGAGGCACAGGGCTTTGCCAATCTAGACTAATGTACACTCCTTCAAATTGGAGACATGAATTAAATATTTGATTGGCATTATTTCTTTTATCATCACTAGTCTAGTTAATTTGGATTTGAAAAAGTTAAGGACTTGTCAGTATACTCGTCTGCTAAAGAGAGGGCACAGCTAAGGTCTTAGAACATCTGGTCAAAAGATTGGATCCTCCTCTCCCGTGAAGCCTGGGATTTTTAGCTGGTATCCTCAGTTTGTCTGCATAATTTTTTCCCCCACAAATTGGTATTTAAACCTCAAAACCTTTAGCTAACTACATCTGTCATTGATATTTTATTGTTTAATTTTCTTTTTATGGAGCCAAATTACATCTCTCCCACATACAGCCGGCACTTTACATGTCTAATTTGTCGACATGTTCTATAATGATAATTTCATTGATTTAGAAAGTGACATTATGAGCAACATATGTTCAGTTTAGCAGTAGACCTTGTTATGGCAATCAATTTTTTTCCCCTCCAGAACTCAACTATATTCCACATTTAGAGGTGGCAAAATAATTTAACCAGTTCATGTTCTTAGGGTTTAAAAAAAAGAGAAAGAAACCTGCTTTCCTATGAGAATGCATTTTCACTTGGTGCAGTTTGCAATGTTCATATATTATCACTGTATACCAGAGGCAGGTGAAGGGAAATAAAGCCATAAAGGCATTTAATAAAATGGAAAATGACAGAGAAAAAAATATTTCACAAAATTCCTTTGACTGTCTTCTCCTTCCTGTTCACTCTTCAATCTTAATCAACAGTTCTGCAAATATCTGCTAGAGCAGCAGGTACAAAGCCAAGCACTGGGTTTCCCTGGACGCTTTCATGCCCCTTTCATGCTCTTGTGTGAATTTTTTTCCTTATCCCTATACTTAATGGAAACGAACAAAAAAATCTCATATTTCAAGATCCAGCTCAAAGATCACCTCTGCTCAGAGGCTCTCCCCAACCTCCTTCTCCCAACCCAAGTCAGCACAAATCATGCCCTCTCCACCTGCTGTGCGTGTATGTGACCCCCTCCTCACCCTCCTGTAAGTGACTTGGGGGAGGATCTTATTCATCTTTGTGTCCCTAGCAGCTGAGTGCCTGGCTTATTGTAGTGCTCAATAAAAATGAATTGGATTATGTAGAAAATATTTTCCATTTGACAAAGTTATTGTACACCATGAAGGAATCTTTAAGATGGCATCCTGTTTTTCTTCATCAAGCAATCAAGGGCAGGTGTTCTGTGTTGTTGCTGATGGTGATTTATAAAGCCAGTGAGTTTAGTTCAATAAAAAGAAAAAGTGGTGTAGTTTAGAAATGATGTGGGAAAGAGCTGAAAGGAGGTATGAAAACCTCTAATAATCCTAGAATAGGTGACTACATAAAAAAGGAAATGTGGCATAGGAAAACAGAAGCAAGTTGGGTTAACTCTTATATAGACCGTATTTTTGTCCAAAAATCATTTTCAGGCTTCAACTTAAAATAGATGTTAATCTCCTACAGCATTGAGATCTACCCTCATAGTGCTCATAATGTACCCTCATAGTACCCTCATAATGCTACCCTTTTCATAATTACATAATTATGAAAGCCAATGTAGCATTATTCTTAATTATAAAAGACCAAATTATGTTTTGTATAAGATGCTTATAAAAGTAGGAAACTGGGTAAATACATTAGAAATTTTTTTTAAATAACACTAAAACAGAAAATCTGTTTCCCAAGTTTATGACCAAAGTGGAATAAACAGATCCATTTCTTCTGTTAAGTACAGCTGAACAGTTGGGATATCGTGCCTATGAGCTCACATGAAAAGATGTGGAAAGGTGGTGAGACAAAGATAGCCCAGTGAGGCTCCCTGGGACCTGGTTGACAGCAGGGTGGCGAATTCCCTGGATTTTCTTTGTGCCTCAAGTATCCCCAATTGGGGACCATAGAAGATGACAACCTAGGCACTTCAATGAGTATAGACAAAAGATGTCAGAAGAAAAGTTGGCTCTCTACCAGGAAAGGGATGTGAACCCACAAGGCAGAAAACTTGCAGACAATAACCAACCAAATGCAATGGGAAAACTCCAGAGTCCTACTTGCAGCCCTGGATGTCAGTTCTGTGCTTTCTTCCCTGAGGAATGATCACATCTGGTGTACATCACTTACTGGTGGTAACATCTCACCAAGAGAACCACCATCACATTCTGCATTTACCACGTGGGGACAGTGCTGCTCACAGAGGTTGTATCTTTGGTCCAAGTTGGCAAGCTCATAAGTGGGAGAAATAAAAACGGAGACGGGTCCATCTGGCTCTAAGCCATGCTTGTCCCATTCAGCGCACTGTCATAAAACTTCATCCAAGGTGGGAACACAACTTACGAGAGGTGAAATTTATTACAAGCAAGTTGGGATTTTCGCTGGCTGTCCAAGGGGGACCACCGGCAGTGAATACACATTCCATAAGGCCATAAGCAAGAAATCCTTTGTGTTCTGCCCCCTTCTATCCTGTACTGCTATGGACTATCTAATAGCTACTACATTCCACCCCAGGTGACTGAATCAATCACTTTGACTGAATTTGTTTATCACCCTGTCAAACAGGAGAAGTACTCCATTCTCCTTTCATTAAAAAAAAAAAAAAAAATCCTACATAAACATAAACACTTGCCAGTGGAGTTATTATTATTTTTCCAGTTAGTGGCAGCTAATTAGAGACACTTTTCATTCAGATCCAGAAACAAAAAAATTGATTTTTTGGTAATACAGAAAGAAAGCTACCCTTAGGGAATTTATAGTCGATAATTGAGCAATGAGTTGGAATTCTGGTAAAAGCAAAAATAAATCCAGGAATAATTCACAAAAGTTAGTGCTGAAATTGAGCATGTTTTCAAAGCAGCATAAAACTAGGATTGAAAAGTGGTTACACTAACCAGGATGAAACATTTCAAGCAGAGCTGCCAAATGTATGTATGTATGTATGTATGTATGTATGTATTCATTCACTCATTCATTCATTTATTTATAAGTAGGCTCCATGTCCAGCATGGAGCCCAATGTAGGGTTTGAACTCATGACCCAGAGATCAAGACCTGAGCTGAGCTCAAGAGTCAGATGCTTAACCGAATGAGCCACCCAGGTGGCTCTTGTACATTTTAGAATTGAGCTAAAAATCATACTCCCTTTGGAGCTTTCTGAATTTGTATGAAAATTGCTGTCACTTAAAAATATCCCAATAGACAGACACAAAGTCAATTCCATTGGGCCATCTGGAGTCATTTATAAAGAAACTCACAGGCTAGAAACATGTAGAGGAGGTGAGGATTTGAGAGAGTTGAACGGTTAATACCTTTTCAGTAGGAATGCCAGGCTGAAGAGTGAACCCAGAACACCCCCTTCACTGCAGTTGCAATGTTGGTCTACCTTGCACTTGAAATCACAAAGCAGTCAAACAACTCATGATTAAACTTGAAGTTCAATTCTTAGTTGAGAAAACTGAAGCCAAGAGAGGGGAAATGACCCAAATTTGTACAACCTAGCAGAGATGGCCCTGGGATTAAAAATGTGTCATGTTTAGTACATGGGCGTTCCTGGTTTTGTTTTCGATTGGTTTTCACTAAAAGTAAAAGGAACGGAGCTTTTATTGAAAACACACAGAGGTGAGTTACAATGGTTGTATACAAGGAGGGAGTCTCGGCTTCTCTGCAGCTCTAAGTCAGCCATCACAGGACTGGGCTTGGGACCCAAATGTGAGGAACTCAAATTTTCATTTACTGAATATGTCAATCACTGAGTCTAGGTGGCTTTTATGTAGGGTTACTGGCCCTTCAAAGATTAAATATGATGTTTACTTAAAAAACAGAAAAGAAAAAAAAGCCATAGTCCTTGGAACACTGAAAAAATTAAATTTAAAAAAAGAAGAAAGCCAAACAATGGCTTCCATTACAATGATATTTAAAGGAACTATTCAACCAAGATGTAAAGAACACAGCCAATGAGATGTGATTTTTAGTGAGTATAATAAATCATTTTCAATTGCATTGGTGATTCTTGGGATATATATATATATATATACAGCCACTTAGAATTTTCATCTCCTCCAGAATTCTCTTTCTCTTCCTCCCTAGGATGGCACACAGGTGCTCCAGGAATTCGTGACTTGATTCTTTCAACCTTCCTAACATTGGTTCTCTCATTCATGTAAGTAATGTGGTTTTGTAAAAAAAAATGAGGGACTATGTAGCACTTTAGAAGGGTTCAACATGCTTCAAAACACTGGCTCACACCTCAAGGTAAATGGTAACTGGTGAACTCTTTGGAATTTCTGAAAGAATTCCCAGCAACTCAAATGATACTCAAATGATAATTAACTAAGAGCTGAAAATGCATTTGCAATCCTCAAACACCAAGGAGTCTTGGGTCCAGCCACAACTTTTATGGATCTCTTTGAGTAGCTACTGGGAATTTTCTTTCTAGGAGACTGGGACACTGGTTAGAAAACCTTTTAGACCGAAAGCTCTGGTATGTCAGCTTGTCAAAAGCCAAGATATATTTGATCTTTTTTTGAGAGAGTGACCCTCACTTTATACACTCAACATACAATGCTTCCGATTAAAACAACAATGAAAATAGCCATCATCGGGAAAGCATAGACCCAGGCTCATAGTCACATAATCAAAAGATGAATTTAGGAGGTGTTTATTGTTTCCAATGGACTTCAACTGCATTAAAAGTCCTATTCCTCATAGATCCCGTGGAATTAAAATTCAGAGAAAAGACAAAACATGAGAGTATCATAGTGCACATGGGTTCATAAGGAATCAGTTTTGCAGTGAAGATTTTAGCATTTCCTTTCAGAAGAATCAAAATAAGATTAATATCAACATCTGAAGTTGAGGAAGAGATCATTTCCTTGTCAAAATAGGAAGGGTCTCGCTTCGTGATCTTTAACTTGTCCAGTCCCTAAATCTCAGTTGTTGTTACATTGCCCAAGTCAAGATAGCCAAGAAGGTATTGTAAAAGGAAGTGCTAAAGCGTGCTTCTGGAAATAGAGGGAGAACTTTTAGTTCACTCATAGGAGTTATTCTTAATTTCTTTGGTCCTCATCAGATGGCTGGTCATGGCCGTTCAGGTGTCATTTATGGTTCACGTACGGCAGAATCTTTCCCTGTTGAAACTTGCATGTTGATGCCTTTTAAGCAAGAAGCTACACAATTCTATTCTTGAAAAATTTTTTAATGACTTATTTATTTATTAGAGAGAGAGAACATGAGCTCGAGAGGGGCATAGGGCAAAGGGAGAGAGCATCTCAAGCAGATTCCCTGCTGAGCATGGAACCTGACTCGGGGCTCGATCCCACAACCTTGAGATCATGATCTGAGCTGAAATCAAGAGTCCAACACAAGAGCCATCCAGGTGCCCTGACAAAATCAAATTCTTGAAAAAAAACCTTTTAATCACAAAAATAATTTTGTTCTGAGAGGTTGGCTCTCAGTCAGAGTTGAGAGGAAGGAGGAGAAGAGCAGAGCTTTGTTTTCCATTTTGCATTTCAGGCTTTAAGGAACTGAACTAACAAATTTATTTTTGGGAACAAAGTTATTTAAGCTATGCAAATTTGCATGAGCCTACAGGTATGTTGTACCCTTCAACTTCTTTCAAATATTTCTTACCATGAGCTATTCAAAGGCTGAAATTTTAATAAGACTGCATTGTACAACTCATTTTACTACTTTAAAAATGTTTCCCTAAACTATGTCTTGTTTAATCATTACAACAGCCTGCTCAATGGGCAGAGAAGACTCCCATTTTCCTCAGTACGCATGGGGGGGACGCTCATTCATTCATTCATGGAAGCCTGAACCTAGAGTGTGTGCTAGGGCTGTGGCGCCCCCAGAGAAGACAGCATTCACCGGAAGTAATGCAAGAGAAAGGAGCCAGGGCAGGAGGGATGCTGCTGTTTGCTATAACCGACTGTGGTTAGTGATTTTTGGAGAGGAGGCAAGTAGGCAACGAGAGGTGAATACTATTAGCTTATCTCGAGTGAATTTTGAAAAGGTGATAGATACATCTGTTGTCCATGAGAAATGAAGATTCTTGACAGAGATTAAAATTTAATTCAAGAAAATATTCACTGTGCTCCATTTTCAAAAGATGATGCTAAGAAGGATCAGGAGACATGGTATTGATAAGCAGGAGAAGCCTCAGTGAGGGTGAAACACTGATGTATTATTTTGCTCCAAAACTTTCACTTGGTAAACATTAATCAAACAGAGCAAATAGTAGCTTTGAGTTCTACCGATTACTTTTCCTAAACAGACACTAAATATTTGATGGTTGGGTATAGATTGCTGTTAAATTCTGAGTGAGATTTCCGTGTAGATTAACGGGGGTAAAATGCATTAAGCGTGGGTAAACAAATGATTAATATTTCAAGCTAGATCTGCTTGGCTACTCTTAAAGATTGACCTTACCCTACTTTAAGACCTCCGCCCAAACCAAGTGTTTGGCTTCTCTTTTCCAAATGGCACCTGAACAACTTTTCATCAAATGCAGTTGTATGTGACATTAAGGTTCTGAATTTAAAATAAGATATGCTTTTAAAAACTCATAAAATGCAAATGTTTATAGTCTCTGAGCAGAAGTTGCAATCTGTGTGAGAGTGCTTTACCCACACTAAATTGACTAAAGCATTACCTGTCTAACATGGCTTAATTATTTTATTAATCTGTGCTACCAGGCAGAACATTTTGTTTTACATCCAGAGGCATGGTTTAAATGATAGTTTTAGGATTTGCATTCGTGTTTGTCCCAACTGGCTTTCTTAAGATGTTATTTCTGCTCACTTTATTGGGCACGAGATGCTGAATTCAGTTGTGGAGAGGGAGCCTATCAGTAGGTTTGCAAACTCATCTCAGGCAAGAACCCAGCCAGGTTACATGTAAGAGTTGCTCATGGGTATTACTTGGGTCTGACACAGTGGAGGCTCTGCAGCATCGGGGACAAGTGTGCGTTTCTGTGCCCAAGATTTGAATTCAGACTGCTTCTCATCACCTGGGTGAGATGGGCAGTCTATTGAACCTCTCCAAGCCCATGTCTTTCTCTCTAGGCCAGGGACAACATGCAATCCCAAGTGCAATTTTGAGAATGAGAAATAATACATGCAAAGAGTCTTGTGTGGTACCCAGCTCATGGTAAGTTTTCAATAAATTGTAACTAGTAAAAAAAAAAACAAAAACAAATCACTTGAGTCTTGATCAAATCACTAGACTCATGATTAAACAGTTGTGTTGGACAGGTGTACCTGGGTGGTTCAGTGGTGAAGAATCCTACCCTTGATCTCAGCTCAGGTCTTGATCCCAGCGTGGTGAGTTCAAGCCCTGCCTTGGGTTCCACAGTGGACATGGAGCCTACTTATATTAAAAAGAAAGAAAAGTTATGTTGGATGAAGAAGTTTAGATGAGCAGACCTCAACGGAACTCTTAAGCTTCTCAAATTATCTCCAAATGTCTCTATTTTTTAACCAAGAATGTCCAGTCAACGTTTACTACATACATACTACATGCAATTACTCCAACATTTGCCACTACCCCGCACACATAATGCATGTATGTGAAGTACCCTTCACTACATCATATATACATAATGGAGGATAATCTAATCCTCGTCATTTTCCCTTTCTTCTCAAAACCCTTATGCCTCAGATTCTGTACCATGGGTTCTCTTTATGCAGGGGAACAGATGCAGGTAGAGAAATGAATTAGGGAAGAGATGTACACTGTCCTATTGGTTTTTATCTGCTTTACATAAGTGATCTCATGTAATAATTTCTATGACCAGTTTGTGGGCATTCCGAGAGAGGGTGCTGGCAGCGAGGACCTCGAGGAATGGATATTGATGGCAGCCTCAAAGCAGCTAGGAGGAAGCAGACAAGGTAATTGAGGCCATTGACGAGGGTAACGGTCTTTTGTATTTGCCTGGCTTTCTATATAGCTAATACAGTCAGGTTTTTAAATTTGTTTCACTGAACTACTGTAAGATAAGTAATGTCATTATCATCCCTACTTCTAAATGAGTTGTCTGCCAGATGCCTTACCCAGTGGTAAGTCAGAGTTGGAGCCTCCAGGGTCTCTGACTCCACCCCAGCACTCACCATCACATTTTCCTGTCTTGCTTCATGAAAAGAAGCCCATCTGATTCACTCATTGTATTCAGCAATAGCCTTTTCGGACTGAATGAGAAATCATGAGCTTCAGGCAGACGAAGGGGCCAGTAACAAGTCTGTACCTGTGACTAACTGGATGGCTATCACTGGACTGAACACTGCTTCTGTCCTTCTCACGTTTGGTTATGTGTTGCTCTGACCCCCACCACCAAAGTTAGAATCAATAGCAAATGTTCATTGGTGCTTGCTACGTGCTGCATGATGAGCTCTTTTGCCTCTATCAATCTTTATAATCACCCTATGGAATAGCTACTATTTTAATTCCTCCCCTTACAGATTAGATGAGGCACAGAAAGGGTAGGGTCACACAAGGTCAGGAAAGAAGCCCAGATAATTTGGCTTCAGCGCTATTATGCGGTTCATAGAGTTGAAGGGAGAACTTGACCACTGTCACACAACTTAGGGAAGCAATATAAAGCTTCCAGTAACTAGTTATCCTGGAGAGAATCAATGGGGACATTTCAGTAATTATTTATCTTTGCTTCTTAAAAATGTTCGGGATAAAGAAGTCTGGAGTGTTGGGAGAGAGGGCAATGGGTTCACTAGCATAGGGCAACAAGTTCACTGCCATTGATGGGAAACCTGCTGGTCTGGCTCGTTCCCTAGGTGTGAGGAGGGTACAACAGCTGTGCACAGTGTGCTGTTGGGTGGCCTGACTTTGGTCAGCTCGCTGGAGGAGACCGCCTCATCACACCTAGGTTTCAGCCAAACTGTTGAGCTGGAGGGTGGAAAACCTCCTATGTAGCTGTTTGTTCATTAAGTGAATTGAGGGAAGGAAAACAAACCTATTTCCCTGGAGCAAGGAGCCGTCGAGTTCTTGTGTGACGATGATTGTGTTTGCTACGGCATGTTGTCAGCACTCCAGCTCTGTTTGCACACTGAACATTGTGTTCAATGTGCAAACACAGCGAGGCAGAGCTGTTCCTATCCCACGTCTGAAGTCTCTGCAAACACGACCAGCTGGCGTGCAGGGGTTTCCATGTTTGTATCCCCTTGGCATGGTGGGGTCTGACGGTAAAACTCACTCTGGAACCAGCCCAGGGAAAGAGGGAGAAAGGCCAACAGGAATGGACACGAAAAAAGCAGAACAAAATTGCCCAGGAGTGTGGTGTTATAGCAAAGTATAGTGTGACGGGGTCGTCCTCGTGATCTATGCTGCGGGCATGTCAAGTTTTCCATGCCATGAAAATGACCTTAAAAAAATCTTGGACTTGCAGGTAGTGAAGTCACCAGAAGGACAAAAGAATAGACAGATGACGTATCTTTGGTTCAATTTTCCTGGTGCTCTTTGGCTTTCTGTTCAGGAGAAGATAGCATCTACTTTTTCAAATACGACTCTAAGATGTGTTTGTTTAAGACCGGAGGAATTTAAAGAAACTTGGATTGGTTTGTTAGACAAGAAAACACTTATAAGTTGCTTCTTCTCCCTCTGAGACTTCATTTCTTGTATTCTAGGGATAAAAATGATCTTCTCTCCCTGTCTTTAATACCAAATACAAAGTCATAGAACTTGAATGAATGCTTCTTGTCACCAGAAGAGAATAATCACGGTTCATGAATTTGACAGTAGAGCCTCAGTAGGAACTAGGATTCTGCCATTATTTTAATTATTTATAAAAAATTGGGAACCCTGGGAGTAGCGCAGGGGTAAAGAAAGTTTTCCTAGCAAATTAATACCCACAAAGACCCTAAGCTATAACGTAGCATTCCCTCTGGAGAAGACTGGGGATAAATCTATTAGAACATACTCCAATGGATCAAACAGAACATCCTGTCACTTCTGCCCTCTTCCTTCAAATGACCATGATTCCTTTTTTCTCTTCTCTCCCTCTCTTTGGTTTTAATTTAAATCATCACGTAAAATGGTGATTCATTCTTTTCATTCTTTCTGCATTTTACTTCCTACAGGTTAAGCTATGACTTAAAAGGTAGTGAAAACTCTCAATTTGGGAGGCACGAGGTTAACTATTTTATACATAAAATGGTTCATTCCCATTTACATGAAAGGAGAGAACCAAATATAAATTTATTCTTCACATAATGGGCTGAAATTTTCTTTCATGAATAAAAGTAATGGCCTATAAAGTAGTTTAAAAAGCCATTCAAGAGGCTGTTTTGATTAGGTGTCTGTATTTGACTAAGATACATTATTTTCTTAATAAGTTTCATTGCCTTTGGTGACTCCTCTCTCAAAGGGGGGGGGGAAAGCCCTAGTAAATTAAAGGTACATGCTAGCACATTAAAAAAAGTTCCAATGGCAGGACACAAATTATTTTACTACCACACCAACTGAGCCACTGATACTTCACAATTCATGAACAAATTTTCCATTACTATAGAGTCATGCTTTTATTGACTGTTATAAAATCATCATTTGTATCTTTTTTATCCTGCTGTGTTCCTATTTTATTGGAAAAGTCCTATAACAGGTATAACATCAGCTCAGATTACCAAGAAATCTATAAAATAGCTTCCTGCTACTACCTTTGGTACGGACTGAAAGAATACATTATGATCCTACTGAGTCTCTGATAAAAACTGTGATTCACATGCCCACATGATTTATCCTTATCTGTTAGACATCCAGGCTTTATCTGCTCTATTAAATTATGGGAGCATTTCACTGGTATTGATTAGCTGTGTTAGGCATAATTATAGCACGTGGGTCATGAAATTTAGGTACAAACTTTTGGCATGGTGATAAAAACAAAACAAAACAAAAGCCAAAAATGCCGCAGTGAATAGAAGAGTTGCAAAGGCAGGTGATTCTCGCACGTGCTTTGTTCGAAACTCTCCGCTTTGGTCTCTCATACTCCAATACGCTGATTACTTAGATAGCATCCACTTTTTCAAATACGACTTTATTTTAGGGTTAAAATAAAAACCAGGGCCGCCTGGGTGGCTCAGTGGGTTAAGCCGCTGCCTTCGGCTCGGGTCATGATCTCAGGGTCCTGGGATCGAGTCCTGCGTCGGGCTCTCTGCTCGGCAGGGAGCCTGCTTCCCTCTCTCTCTCTCTGCCTGTCTCTCTGCCTACTTGTGATCTCTCTCTGTCAAATAAATAAATAAAATCTTTAAAAAATAAATAAATAAATAAATAAAAACCAAGAGGATAGCATGACAATAAGCTGAAAGTAGCTCTACTTGGCTCATTTTTTTAATTGCAAAAAACAAAAGAGAAGAAAACTGAAGGAATTCATTTTTAAGGATCAATTTCAATAATTTTTACAAAGAGTGTATATAATATGCCAGAACTGTCATAAACTATTTGATCTGCATCTTTTGAATATTAGTAGATGAGCAATATTGGTCAAATTGCTCTCAAGTCCCAGTGGTGATAGAATTTCTACCTGTGATTGTATTTACAGGCCAGCAGGAAAATCAGCTGGATACATTCTCATTTCCTTCTACACGGTTTTGCGGTATGTTCACAGAGAACTTTTCTGGCGAGTGGGGAATGAAGTTTGTTTTTAGAGAACAGAGCATATGTTATCTGGACTGTAGCACTTCCGCTGACTTCAAAAGAACAACTCACACGGCAGAGGGAGGGATCCTTCCTGACAAATGAGACATACCAGAAGGTTCCATCTTTCCTGTACATGATGGAAAGACTTTCTAATCATCTAGTGCTCGTCATGCAAAAGGCACACCAGGTTAAATAGGACCGGTTTTACTAGCTTTGTGTGTAGCTGGGTATGCATCTCAAAGGGCTTTCGGAAGCTCAGCCCTTCTAATCCTTACAGCAATCGTATAGGGCAAGCAGATAGAAGGATTATTTCACTGGTGAGGAAAATGTTGGTTATGTAACGGCATCAAAACTTGGTCCCACCACCAGCTCTTCTGCCAGAGATTTTGGCTCATGTGTTAGGAATATTTGGTTTCATAGAAAAATGCTGTAGTAAACTATACCCATGATCTGATCCCACATGTAATATAACATAGATTAATAAAGGGAACTGATTTGAACCTTTTCTTTTTCTTATAAAGGTAGTGTACAGTAAATATTATAAACAAGACTTTCACAAAAGAATAGAAAATATCCTTCGGTTAAGAACAATATTCAGTGACTTCAAAGTAAACGGTAGTTACTAAACACCGAGCATAAGAATTTTGGTATACGAAAACTTATTTCATATATGCAATTTGATCGTCTAGCGTATGGGTTGAGGCTGGACTGTTGAAAATTCTATGGAGACAGTGTAGAACAAGGATATTTTTGTTCCAGTTACTGAAAAAGCAAAGGGTCCATTTTCTCTCCTTCACGGCTTTTGATTAACTACCAATGTCCTGTTTTATATTGTGTTTTTGTTCTTTAAAATGATCCATGAAGTTCTTAAAATGTTAACTTACTTTCCTATCGACACATTTAATGATTTCAGAGTTGCTTTATTTTTATTTCTGATAGCTCTTGAATTGGTTATAGCTTCTAGAATGTGAACTTTAAATTTCCTTCTTTCTGTCATTCTTGGTCCAGTAATAATCTCTAAGCAAACACTTAAAAACACAAGAGAGCTCTCTATGAAGTCATCCAGTGATGAATCTTTCATATGGTAGAAATAAATGCCCTTTGTAACATAAACTATTTCCAATAAGTCAGATATTTTGGACTACATGGCTTTTTAATCATTTATGTTTGTATGGTGCATGGATGAGAAGAGGAGAGCACACTGTAGATCTAAGCTAACATAATTATTTGTCAATTAAAATGTAAGCATGTGGATGCAAAAGGAAGTATTTCACCATGCCCGCTTTTATATTTTGGAGAAGTCATTTTCCCTATGATTAAAAGATATCCCTTGTAAGGAACTCATCAAAAATTCCCTGTCCTTCCAGCACTGAAATGATTGCAATTCTGTCAACATGTCGAACGGGCATATATAACCTTCTTTTATTGTGTCAGCCTACAGGCATCCTTGATCTCAATTGGTGTGAATTTCATTTAATTGCCAAACTGTGGGAAGATGCAAGGTAGACTCTGGTTTTTATCCCTAGTTCACACTTTATTTTCCTCTTGAAGCCGAACATGTCTAACCAGCAGAGCTCCCTAATTCTGATGGCTAGCCTCTAATTAGTTATAATTCAGCTACCATCCTGCCTTAAATTTCAGGTCAGTATTAGTAATTGAACCATGTGCTTTCTTTACTTTTCCAGATGGAAATTTCTTTTACCAGTGAGAGTGCTGACGATGTTGGCGATAACAAAGTAATTATAGACAAAATAATAGTGGTGTAAATGCAAAAAGAAAAAAATGAGCCCCAGAAAGTTGCCTCAACTCAAGGGTTGCTCTTAAAGGAAATTTCGTATTTTCTAGTGGCCAAAAAACTGTTTGATTTTTTTTTTTGGGGGGGGAGTTATATTTTTAATTACCACCCGAACATTGTCTGAAAGTAGAGTCTTACATAGATCTCATTGCTCTAAACGCACATATAGCCATATTTTCCTTTGGTGCTAGCTTGATTTTTTCACAATGACTCATTCTTTCCGTCCTTGATGAGATGGCATAAGAATCCTGGTGTCACTGGGCCTCGGAGGTAAGCAAAAACACGAAAACAGAATTGCATGACACACTGGAGTTTGAAGCAAGATATTTGGATCAGGAGTTCACCTGATTAGTTCATATTTGGGCCTTATAATCATTGAAGGGTAGTTTGGGATTATCTACAAATCTCAAGATGGATAAATGCACTCTCATGGGAGACAGGCACTAGAAAGAGCAAGCAGTGAGGTTTTTAGACAGCATTTAACTTACCAGGTATCCCCCCCACGCATACACACACACACACACACACACACACACACACACACACACATTTGGATTCTAGCTAGATATCCCACAGGTATTTATTTAGCTTCTCTATGTGTCAGGCACTGTTCTAGGCTCCAAGGATAGAGCAATAAACAACATAGAGTAATTTCCTGCAAGGGGCATGTATTCTAGCCATGAGGACAGACAAGAGACACATTGCAAATAAATCATTTCAGAAACACATGCTGTGATTAAGCTAAAAGAGTTGACTGTTTCACATGAATGACCGGGTGGGACAGCTTCACCAGGTAATGAGGGTGTCTTCAGGAGTAACCACTGAAGTTGGGATCTTAATGATAAGAAGAGGGCACCTTGGAAGGATTGGGGAATGAGTCTCACAAACACAAGAATAATGGGCAGAGAAGCCCTTGCAATCAAAAACAAACCAGATGTTCTGTGACAGAAGGTCAGTGTGACATCTGTGCTGCAAGTGAGGAGAGGATGGTGGGAAGCAAGGGCCAGGTTTTGGAGGTCTTGTAGTTTTTGATAAGGGTTGTATTTCACCCCAAGTTTAATGGGAAGCAGAGGATTTAAAGCTTTAGAAATACTTTGTTGACAGAGCAATTATTCAAAGACGATTGCATTGGTCCTGGGGAGAAATGCCAGTGCTTGGCACTAAGGTGTAAGAGTGAAGAAGATAAGCAGTGGTTGGATTTGGGATGTATTTTGGCGGGCTGGACATGAATGTGAAGCAAAGCCCGAATGACTCGTAGTTTTGGGAGGGGGTTGCGTCTGTGAGTGGATTAATAAGTAGAAGTGAATACGGAAATCAATAGTTGAACCTTGGCCATGTTCAGTGTAAGATCCCCATTGGGCATCCACATGAAGATGGCCAAGGAGGAGCTGGATAAAAGAAGACAGAACTCAGTGGACGGGTCCAGGCTGCGGAAATAGACTCCTGATACATGGGTTGCATTTGAAACAGTGGAACTGGATGAGATCACACAGGAGGAGGGTATATAAGGTGGAGAGGGCTGAAGGCAGGGTCTTGTAAACTTTGAAATAGTTCCTAAGTTTTATGGAAGGATCCAGTAAAGAAGCTTAGGGAAAAAAATGTAATGTAAGAAGAGAATGAGGCAAATGTCGATCATAGAAGTCAAGAGAATAAAACGATGAGAGAGGAAGAGTGTCCTCAGTCATGACAAGGGCTATTGAATGTTAAGTCAGAGCTATCCAGTCCAAAAATCCCTCCCTCTTGTGCGGAGGCAGACCTTCTCTGGCGGATTCACTCGCTGGTGAGCTATGACAGAAGCCTGAGTTGACCTGCCACCAGGTGACCGACACAGCTTTCCTGTTCTGATAGGTTAGTTTTTCATCTGTCTATCCTACCAATCTCCATGAAACGTCATTGAACTACAGAGGCATGCTAAAGTCTTTTGAAGGGAGAAAATTCAGAGGGAGAAAGGGTTCCTCAACTATTTTCTAAACAAGAAAATGAAGCCCTTGAGAAGCTGAGGACTATTTGAGCGGCTATCTTGGGCTCCTCATTGCAAACCAGAGGGAAACAGTTTGCCAACCTCTTGTGAGGAAAACAGGTTGCAGGATATATACATCTGTACTTCCCTTTATCCTCAAGGTACACATGGTTAGTCATTATAATTAAGTCTGAGGTATGCGAATTGGTGGGAATGCTAGCGGGTGTCTCTGGTCGGTGGAGGTGAGGAATGGATTCCGGACAGCCAGCAGCAGATACAACACCGTGACTCAGAAAGACAGCCCTGGACATCACAATGTCTTTCATCTTTTTTCTTAAAAAAAGAAAACCACGTATCACACAACAAAACTATAAATTCCATAGTGTCATATTTCCCAACCCATGTGATTTCTGGGGTTAACTTAGAGCAACTGGGAGTATTGACAGAGAGAATCTGGAAAGGCCTCTGAGATACTCAATTTTAAAGATAACTCTTATTGTCTAAGCTCCTCTGTATCCTAGGGGAGGTGAGCTGGTTCCTTTTGTCCTATCTGACCATTGTTTAATGGGAAAGGGGCAAGACTCTGGCTGAACACCTTATGTCCAAAGGAAACCAATTAACTCCGTTACATCCATCAAGAAATAAAGTTATCATAAGAAATTTTTAAAAATCAAGCACTCGGGTTTTTGTTTGTTTGTTTGTTTTTAATCCCAACAGTTAGGATCCATTTGTTATCTCTCACTCCTTTTACTGGCTCAGAATGCTACTGCTTGATATGTGTTGGGAGTTCCTCATTTCCCCTCTAAGTCACAACTGGGGGAGAAAGATCAGCCTCACCAAGGGAAGCTGATGGCTTGGTGCTTGGGCGAATAACACATCTAATAACATTTGTGTTGTTCATTCTTTCTCTTCATGGCTTCTGGCTCCATGCTGGGTCCCTTGACCCCGTAACGATGTTGTGATTGAGGATTCCACAATGCAGTCAGGAAAACCTACAGAGCCCTGCCTGCCACTTTACAAGGACTCCACTCCTGTCACACTAAATGGATGCTTTAAGCAGCAAGAGAAAAACAGTTTTCCTGCTAGGCCTTGGGGCACAGGAACAGTACCTATGCAACAGAAACATGGAGGCAAATGTACTTCTCAAAGTAAAATCTCCGGGCAGGTTAAAGTTGTTGCAGTCATAAGGTGGGTGAAGAAACAGATTTGGAATAAGAGACTTCATCATCTGGAGATAATCAGTGTCCCAGGCAAAAATTTCCCAAGACCAGGATTTCACATCTCTAAGTAGGAATAATCACATGGAAGCAAGAAGCACTATTTAATGAGTGGACATCGCTTCCTCCAGAAGCATGAACTGAGCACGTGCTGCATGTGTAGTACTGACTTAGAAGCATCTCTGAGTCCAGCAGAAGTCGGTTTCTGATCTGATGATACGATTAAGGAAAGAATCATTTGGTTGAAAATCAATTGCATTGGCTACCCACTACCTGGTGAGCTTAAAATCTGAAAAATAATTTTTTATTCATTTCTGTTCCTCTCTTGGAATGACTTTAAATGTCAAATTTGGTCTCGGGAGCAGTAGGGGTTTCATCTGCAGACTCAGTGACACAAAAACTTCACAAGAAATGCTAAAATGCACTAATGAAATCAGTAGAACGCTGTGGGCATTTCTGTGTCCTTCTAATGGAATACGGCTCTCGTTCTCTTTCTTCAAAAGTGAAACAAATGGCATAAAACCGAGACATTGCTATTGTTCTATAGCGGCGGAACAGTGGGGAGAATGATTGAACAAGATTGTACTCGCCGTCCATTTTAAAATGAAGTTTCACACTGAGAGTTAACTATGGTTTTTCGCCTTTTCTTTGTTATCAGAGTTTTTCAACCTCCACACTCCTGACATTTTGGGTCAGACAGTTCTCTGTTGTGGGGACCGTCCTGTGGGTTGCGGGGTGTTGAGCAGCGTCTCTGGCTTCCCCCGACCAGGTCTAGGAGCAGCCCTCCCTTGCAAGCCGAAGTGCCTCCATCTCCAGACACTGCCTAATGAACCTGGGGGGCACCATCGTGTCCCTGTCCCCAGTCCCCATGGAGAACCCATGCTGAATGTCAATGCCTGACAGATAGAGGATCCTGGGAGTCGCTGCTGGCCAGAAGAGCAAATTTCGAGTTCCATACACCACGGTCGCCCAAGTTAAATCAAGAAATCACAGGGACTGTTAACGATGACACTATGGCATTTATAGTTTTATTGTGTGATTCATGAGTGTCTTTGCTTAAGTCGGAGCAGTTACTTCCTCTTCCGTAACTTTTTGTGGGAAAGGAGTAGCATTCCTTAAAC
The DNA here is from genome assembly GCF_002288905.1 of Enhydra lutris kenyoni. Classification (NCBI taxonomy): domain Eukaryota; kingdom Metazoa; phylum Chordata; class Mammalia; order Carnivora; family Mustelidae; genus Enhydra; species Enhydra lutris. Next base: position 9,461,125 of record NW_019154145.1, on the reverse strand, counting down.
ACGGGAATTTTGAGCAAGATCAGGGACAATAATTCAATGTGAAAGGAGGGGAGAGATCAAAAACAGCAAAGATGGAATTGTGAGAGGAAAGAATGCTACGAAATTAGAAAGAGATTTGGAAAAGGGACAGAAGAAACTGGAGATTTCTTTTCAAAGGAGTCCCCATACTCCAGGAGTACATTCCTTCTGAATGTTAATTACAGTCTTTACCTTGGCATTTTGCTCTCATATCAGGGAAGCAATTACTGGCCTAATTCAAATTCATAGCAGCCATTAACAATGAACAAACAGATACATTATTTTAATTCCATTTGCTGCTTCCTTTCTGCTGATGTATTGACCCATGAAGCTTTGACTGGATATCCTGTAATTGGCATTTGGCAAAGACTGCTATCATCATCATCCTTTTCATATACGGGTATTTATTAAGCATATATTGCGTATATAATACCTTGCAAGGGCAGGCAGCTTAAAGACCACAGGACGGAAATAGCCTTTGCTTTTATGGAATTCATGTAATTATGCCTTCATTTTTTAGATAAAAATTTAGTCTGCGTGTGTGCGTGTGTGTGCTTGGAAGGGTCAAGGTGAATACCGGAATGCTAACAGGATTATTATTTCTTAACTTAAATATCATTTTTAGTATATTATTTCGATCATATATAACTTTATTTTGGGTTCAATAATACCATTTATATCAGAATCCAAGGCAAAATCTCACAATGAGATATAGTTAATAAAAAGAGAAGACAAGAGAAATAGCCCTCAAATGGAATAATCTATAATGCTTTTCCTATAATTTCCTCTTCTTTCTTGAGTCAGTGACTTTTCTTATCATTGCTCTCTATAATATAATCTTCCTTCCCCTTAGTTTTGCACCCTGACATGATTTTTATGTTTTAATTTGGAAGCATTTTATATGTGCCCAGTCATTTGTTTGCTTTTCTTTCTTCAGGGCCATTTACTATCATTGTCTTGTGTCCCAAGACATCAACCCTTACATAGATTAATTGACTTGGCTAGAAACAGTGCCCAAAGCCATCAGCACCATGTCAATCGCACGAACTGTGGGCAAGTCATTCACCTTCTTGGATCTCAATTTCCTCATCCGCAAAGCAAGATGATGGGATTCTATAGAGCCTTACAGTTCTGAGATTTTTATTTCTATGTTTATTTAGACCTTTATGTTCACTATAGAAACATGATCCCTGCGTTTCTCAGTTTGTGGATTTTGCCAGTGACATGAAATATTGTACAACAGGAAAATTTCCAATAATTCCTAGTAATAATCCAGATATTACTAAAATCAACTTATAAAGGCTAAATTGTACACAGCCTGGTTTTAGAAAAAAATATATGGAAAAGGAGACCATCTTGTTCAACTATCCCACCCAATGCAGGAATCCCATGTACATCACCTTCGACAGATGGTCATTAGGCTGCTTCTGCTTCAACAGTGACCAGTTGCTTATGGATTCTTGTGGTGGGTCATTTATATTATTGATCAGCTCTGATGGGGAGGGATTCTTTTCTTTATGTGAAACAAAAATCTGCCTCCCTGTACTCTACCCAACTCTTCTAATTTTGCCTCTAGATTAATAAGGAATGCATCTCACATTGTCATCGTTCTAGTGTTTAATGATAACTATCATTTCACCATTATCTGACATGAACTTCGTTCTATTGACCTATTTTTCCCATCTTAAATAAAGGAAAGAAATCTATTTTCACCCTGCCTGACATAATCAAAAGGCCCTACCAGTATCAGATGGCTAGGCTTTTGCTGACATTTAATAAAATGTCTGGAGATTGAGGGTACACACTCTAATGGAGAATTTCTAGATCAAATTGTACACTGATTATAGAGTCTGGCTTCTGTAATTAGTACCCTAAAATTGAGTTATTATTTATATTGCCACTAGAGCATTGTACTCAAAGAACTGGCATTTCAAGTGAAGTTGAATATTTAACCGAAATTGATAAAGTGGGAGAAAGCCAATTACCCCCAAAGTCAGAGCTCATGATTTTAATATTTGCTTCAAGGATTGAGGTTCTATTGAAAAACTGACCTGACTTGGGAAAATAAAAGACTGAGTTCTAGGCCAATATGGAATAGTTGCTCTCCTTCTTATAAAATTAAAGGCTTTCTGAGTTTTGTTTGGTGTTTTCATCTGCGTTATCTTCTCTCCTTCAATTCAGTAGAAGACACATAGGATATCTTTGGTTGGCTGAAAAATCTACCTGCTTAAAGTTTTGGTAGAAGGTTAAAGTTGTGAAATCTAGGTTAAAAAAAAAAAAATGTCACTGGACTATGTATCTGGAAACAAGTATTATTCTTGACTCTGCCACTAACTACAATGATCTTTGACCATACACTTGAATTCTTTGGATCTTAAGTTTCTTAATACTTAATCTGAGAGAATCTAATTGCATATCTTTAAGACTTAACTATCCATTCGTGCTCAATAGTAATATTCTTCAGGGAGGATTTTGAACTACTTGAGAATTTTAAGACCAATGCCCTCTTGCTTCCCATTATCAGGAATAACTAAAGGTTGGGTACATTTGGTTAGGCACATGCTATTATGACTTAGGCCCACATTGAGGCCCATGACTTTCATTACTGTGAGGGAAGAAGCTGAGAAATATAGTGGTATTCCATAGGCTGTGAGTCCAGTATGAGGCTGATGGGTTGGGATTGTTGATAGAATGACAATTTCTTTGAGATCTTGGCTATGTGATTGGTCCTTATTAAGTCTCCATTTTCCCAAAATATCTGGTTGGGGATAGAGACTTGAAAGGAGTTTTCTTTCTGCTATTTCTACAATTACATGAAGGGCAATCATGCAATTTTGGTTGAATTAAATTCAAATGAATTAATGGTAAGTCCCAACAGAAAACTTTTGTCACTTGTTACTATTACCTTATTCCTAAATGGAATTTAGGAAAAACAAGTGACATTTAGTTGGAGTCAGTTTCAGTATTTGAGAACATTTAATAACTTACAGAATTCAACATGTGCATAGAGAGTCACAGAGTTCTCTCTAGCCTTTAAAGTTGTGAGTTGAGCAAGCTACAGACAGAGAGAGATAGTTGAAAAAGAAAAAAAAACAAAATGTGTGTGTTGATCTTGCCTTTCTAATATGAGAAGACTAACCACAGGATAAAGATTGACTTGTGTACTGTGATAGATAACATTATTCTTCTCTGCACCATGTTTAGGCAAAATTTATGAGCAACTTATGTAAATGAATGCAGTCTGTATTACATCCGCATAACCCATCGAAGCTTTTAACACACAGTTTCTCATTTGGTCGATCTTCTTATATCTATAACTAGAGCCAGCGTTTTTAATTTTTCTTGATTCCCTAATTTCATGGGCTAGCTCCCCTTCTTTCTTTCCCCCTCCCCTCCATCAATATCATTTTTATCATTTGACACTCACCTCCAATTTTTTGGAAAACCTGAGGCCTTATTTGTTTAACAGTGTAAGAGCCCAGGCACACCCTCTTCTTTCCCATCCTTGACTGCTCTGAAGGTAGGAGGGCCCGAATACTGTAAAGTGGAGGGCACTCATGGGGGACATGAAGCTGGTTGAAATGGGTTACAGGGATACCCAGATAGGGTGGTTGTATGAACAGAGAGAGGGAAGATGCAAGGTTCCCTGAGCCACTGACATCATCCACTCATTCATTCAGTCACTGTCTCATTCAACAAAAATTCTGTGACTGTCTACTTTGTGCCAGGTGCTGTGCTAGGTAATAGGAATAAAGATGCAGAAGCAAATGTGTTCCTGCCTTGATAGAGCATATGGTCTACCCGAAGAATACCATGAAAGCAACATGATTTATGGAGTCCTGTCAGGAAAATTGCGCATTGAAGGGACTCCAGCCCTGGCTTGGCTTCTTAGAGGAAGAGTCATCTAGTGTGAAACCCAAAACATGAGGCTGAACTAGCCAGGGATGGGAGGGATAGAGGAAAGAGGACTGCTCCAGCCTGAGAGAACACTTTGAGTAATTGGCAAATTAAAGAAATTTAAAACAGTTGATTTCAGCAGGGGAGTGACAGGGGAAACCTAAGAAGGTTTTTGGGGAAAATACGAGCACAAACTCTTTTCTGATCTTCTAAGTAAAAGTGAGAGGTTTGAGGCTCTGCTTTAGATTTTTGCGTATGATTTCAGGAAGAGTTTCTTTCCTTCTTCTTTTTTTTTTTTAAGATTTTATTTATTTATTTGACACAGAGAGAGATCACAAGTAGGCAGAGAGGCAGGCGGGGGGCGGGGGGAAGCAGGCTCCCCGCTGAGCAGAGAGCCCGATGTGGGGCTCGATCCCAGGACCCTGAGATCATGACCTGAGCCGAAGGCAGAGGCTTAACCCACTGAGCCACCCAGGCGCCCCTCAGGAAGAGTTTCTTGACCTTATATGTACCATTACTCCCTCAGCCACACCTTGATACAGAAACACAGCCTTTCATTACATAGCAGGAATTAAATGTTTTAAACAAAAATGCTCCAGAGGGTTTCCCCATCGCTAAGGAACAGGCTTGCTATGAGCTTTTCCAGTTTCTTAGAGGGAAGGAGGCAGACTTCTGTACCACAGTGAGTTCAGGGATCTCTGAGTCATAGGATAAAGGAGAAAATGGTTCTCACACGGTTTGAGATCTTCACAGATGTGTTATATGACTTGTTGTTCATTTGTGGAAGAATTTGGAGGGAAGTAGGGCTGGAGTGGGGGAGGTGGGGTTGGGGAAAGAGAAGAGAAAAAAATTCTTAAACAAGCTTTTTCATCTCTGCTGGGATGGGCTGGGGCATTTCAATGGGACTGCTGGTACTCTTTAGTACCATTAAATACTACAAACACCATTAAAACTCCTACTTCTACAGTTTTGAGCCTACGCTGGGAGCTAGTAGGCATGATGCACTGGTCATCAGAGTAGACAAACAGCAAGATGAAGGAGAAAGCAGTGTGCCTGCCTGAGAGTTAACTAAGCCCAAACTTCCCAGCAAAAATGTCTCATAGAGAAACCAGAGACTACCTCCACTGCCCTAAATGATGATCAGCCTTTTAATCTGGTAGTTTGAAATAAAGTACCCCTTGATGTATATTTGATTGTTAATTACTATAATATTGTTCATTATTTCTGAAAAGTAATAACATGTTTAATAAAAATCTGAGCTACTCTAATGAAAATCATTTAGATAATTTTGAGCATTTCAACCTCCTGAGGACTTCAATTTGATTTCTACAATACAGTAGAAACTTACAAATTCAGACTAATGACAGAAAGCCCCATTGTGAATTACCGAATTCTGCAGATGAGTGGGTATGCAGACAGAAAAAAAAAATCAGGGAAAGTAAACCACACAATATGCTTTATCCATTTGTTTCGACAATAGTAGTTCAGACTTAACAGTTTATGATGAAACTGTCCTATATATCAGTAAATGTATTATCTCTTGTTTCATAAAGATGATGAAATCTTGGTGATCAGAAGTCTCACTATAGAACTCAGATACTAAATTTCTGCTGAGAGATAGCTCTGGGACTGCAGGGGTTTCAAATAATTATCTGGCTTACAAAGAACTGATGTGAGAACCACGGAGTTCTGTAAATGCAAAGTGAGGCACAGAGGTAAAAAGATATTTTAATCCATCTTACGGTTGCCATTAGTGTTGCTATAATATTTTTTCTCTGCGATCACAGATCTTCTGAGGCAGAAGAGACCTCATATCCATTCTCTTGCCCAATCTCCTGGTCTACTACACTGCTGTATTGATTACAATTTTATGATTTTTCCTTCAACGAAGAGGGAGATCCAACTTAATGACGCACTATTCTCCCTTGTCTGAGAAAGGGTGACACACTTTTACGTGCGGAATAAGACCCAGGCCCCAGGGTAATATTGGGATTCAAAACCTAACACACCTTGATTTTTATGACCCATCATTTAGCGCTACCTCCTTCTCTTCTCCTTTCCGTTGATCTTGATGAATGGTTCTCAACCCTGGCTGTCCAATGAACCACCCAAGGAGCTATTTAAGTACACCATTCCCCGTGTGCAGACTTCTTGCCTCAACTGATGATTGAAAGCCCCTACGTACTGGGAGGACCCATGGAGAGCTTTGTCTTTATCTTTGGTGTTCTATTCTGTGTCCTTCTTAGAGCCACAGCCGTGAGGATACGTGTAGGTTTCAAGGGAGGGGAGGGGCAGGCTCCCTGTCAGGTGGAGGAATAGCGTAGAAGCAAGTGCTCAGCATCGGTGTCCCAGGTTTGAATTCTCAGCCCATCACTTCCCAGCTGTGCTACTAACTGAAATTTACTTAACGACCCTCTACTCGGGTTTCCTCAGCTGTAAAATGCAGACACTGAAACCGTCATCTATAGAGTTGTGATGAAATGGGTTAATACACCCCAAGGGTTCAGAACAGTTCTCAGGACGTGGCAAGAACTGTAAACTTGTCAGTTGTTATTCAAAGGGACCCAGAGGGCAAGGGCAGGGGAGGCAAAAGGCATCGCTTCACAAGGCCTGAAGGTTTGGAGAAAAATTAGGCTGGGCCCCCAGGAGACAGGAGAATTGCTGAGAGCTGCCAGGAAGAACAGGATGGTCCTTTGGGTAACCACCAGAAACAGATGGAAATGCAGTCAGTTTTATAGGATAGCTACTGTGTACCTATTTGAGAGAAGAAAACTTAACACGAGAAAAGAGCCAAGGGAATAAAATCGCTTATAATGAAAGATGGGTATACCTAAGCTCTAACAAGTTCTGTTTGTCACCAAAAACAGGTCTGGAGTAGTTTTTTAGAGAGAGGACTAGTTCTTGAAATGCTTGCTTCTCTTTGGAAGGAACCGTTGTAGAGAGGTGATAAACCAGGCTGAGAAGTCCCAAACACGGACACAGCTATAGTGACTCCTTGGGTTGGTGGGGTTGGGGCTCCTCAGCAAGGTTGAATTCCAAAGCCTCACAGGTGAGAGACCCATCAAGGAGTGAGTCAAATGAAAAGGAAAATTTTAGCAAGGACAAGAAGTTAAGCATACCACCAGCATTCCTCTCTACAAAGGGAAGCCCAGATTTATCAAGAATTTGTAAATTGTTCATTCTGTGATGCATATTTCCCTTTTTTTTGTGGCAAAATTTACATTTTTGAGGGCCTCTCCTTCCCGTTTCAAGCCAGGCAAGGCTCAGGAAATAGAGTACAAGTTTAATACTGGCTTAAGCCAAAACTAATTAGGCAGGCAAAGCTGCTGTTCCCCTCAAAAATCAAACATTGCATACCAGAATCAAGTCAAAATGACTTTTGGATTGTCTGTTATTTGGGAATATCTGTACAGCGGCGCCTTCAATTACCGAGTCTAATTTGGAGTTGACTGCAAATTTAAGTACTTTTAGCAGAAGTTCATGAGTCATTCTGACTAAATCTAATTCATTTGTACAGTATTTCTTGGGCAAAGGTGGGTAGCTAGGGATTCACCGGAGTCTGGAGAAGGGGGAAACTGCAGTGTGAAGGACTTTCTAAAGGTCTGCTCTCAAGGACGGCTCCTCACCCCTACTCCCTCCCTCTCTACTCCCTCTCTCTTTTTGCACAAACACAGACAGGCTGTTTGGGGGAGGAGGGGAAACAGCCTCGTTATAGCCATGTTTACACATATGATGTCTACGTGCATCCCCACATTGTGCACATCCTGCGAGAACCTGGAGACCATGGTATTTGGATATAATTGAAAGGGCGCATGCTAATTTGGACCCCGTGAGGGCACCCTAACAGAGATTTACAGTTGCAAATGGTTGACAACTCAGCTACTGGGTGAAAAGAGGGTGATGGGAATCTGATCTGATGGGATGACCCTTTCTGACATGTGAACAAAGAAACCTGCATATCTATTTTTAACCAGGCTCTGGAGACTTCCAGTAATTGACATTTGGAGCAGAGGCTCATACTCGCCCCAGTTCCTGGGGACATTTGCATCCTTTCCTGTGTTTGGGTTTTATCTGTCTAATCCTTCGGAGCAGGTTGGGAAGCAGCCATTAGTCTCTGCAGTGGCAGAGGGCTCCGAGTCCCTCCTCCGGCACGTGCTCCCTGCAGGCTGCCTGCCTCCTCTCCGGCTGGGGCTTCAGACCCAGAGTCTGAAGTTTTCTAGTCCAGGAAACCTGCAAATATTACTCCGAGCATTTAGGAGTTGTTACATCTGAGTATCACTCATAAACTAAGTTCTGGCATCATGGTTGTTTTTACCGGGTAGGGGGGAGAGGGGGGCACGTCAAGATTGCGTCCTTGAGTTCAGGTACAACAGAAGGAATAGTGAAGCCAGAACTCCGCAGGTAGGGCTTGTGCAAAATTTTCTCAAACAAGGTAGTGATCAGATGACAGAATTGTAGTCTGTGAATTTGGTTTCTGGCACTACTTGTCTCCCTTTCCCTTCTCCATGGTGTGACTCATTTTGTCCTGTCCATTTTCCTATATTTGGGTTTTATTTTATCTCTTCTTAAACAAAACCTCTTCTTGTGAAAGTGAATGACTGGTCCATAGTGAGGTATAATTGACAAATGGGGTTCATGTGCTACTTCTCAGAGTGTGTGCTGTTTTATTTTAGCATTTTAATAGGGATAAAATCTTTAAACCAAAGGTGTAAAATTGCTTGGGGATTTCAGATATCTAGCAGGGACCATATTTCCAGTTTAAGGTGGAGGTTGGCTTTTTTTTTTTTTTTTTTCCTCCTGGAATCATTAAAATATCAACGTTTAACTACTGAGATATAACTTCTCTCAATATAAGACCAATCTCCACTAAGATAAAGGTAAGAAGAGTGTGGAATCTGGAAAATATTTTGACATCCAGTCACTGCAATTGGGAGCCAGGAGCAGTTAATAATGGCTCCTAGAATAGAGATCGAAATCCTTTGGGAGGTCAGCAAGCCCCCGGGAGGTTCCAGCCTTCTCTGGTAACCCCGCTCCTTCTTCTTCCTGAGCTCCCCCCACCTTGGCGGTTCTTTTTACAGTTCCTCAACTATATAATCCAGTCTGCTCAGGGGACGACCTCCTCCACATCGAGACATCTGATCAGCCCTCGTCCCTTTGCCCGAAAGGTGCACCCTCACCCCTCACTTCCTCTCCATCCCCCACCCCGCCCATCTAGCTACAGGACTACAAATCACCCTGCAGGCATGGGAGCAAGTGTTACCTCCTCAGGGAATATCTTGATGATTAGGTCTCATCTCCTCGTTATTTGCTCTATTCTTACCCACTACAGTGCTGAGACAATTTGAAATTATACCTCTATTTGTGCCATTATTTACTAAGTGTCCAAGTAGCCATTCCCACAAGGACAAGGGCTGCAGATGAATCATTTACCACATTTACCACATTTACCACAGATGCTCCTATCTCTAGCACACTCTCTTGCTCACAGCAAACAATAATACAGCCATGATATCAAGCAATTTACATGGATAGCCGACAAATTATACTGAAACCCAGAAGTCTGGTGGGAATTTTCTCCTGTCCTGATTGAATGCTCAACAGGATGGTTAGTTTAGTGATCAGAAAGGAACTTAAATGGACTTCTCTTCAAAACATGTATTATTTTCTTGGTACATTTGGTATGTATGTGTGCATGTTTATACACACATAAATGCACAGCATAATTAGGATAATATTTAATTTTTCAAAGGATCCTTTTCATCTTCTAACATATTTTATCAAAAAATCTCTATGAGGAAAGTAAGGCATTTTATTTTGAAAATAATTAAGATATATGTATGTATGTCCATACATATTATCGTATAGCAAGATATATATCTTGCTATAGTAACAGTAATAGTAGTAGTAGTTATCTACTATGGTATATAGTGTGTATATATATTCTAAGGTGATATATATATATATATAGTGTATAGTGTATAGAACATAGTGTATATAGCACATAATATATATACACTATAGTATGCATCTCATACATAATATAGCATGCACATAGCATATACACTGTATATGTACTAATTCACTAGTATATAATTATATATTATATATATAATGGATATATAAATTTACCCCCCTATTACATGTATTTACAAAGAGCCACACTGTAGGCTAGTTGCAAAGACAGAAATCATTACTGACTTACGTAATCAAGAATGATGGTTAAGATAGTGTTGACTCTCTGTGGGTGTTGTTGAAAAGCCCGACTCTAGACAACCCTTCCTTCCGTGATGGTGTGTGCAAAAATGTCTCTTCTGCTGTTTACTTATGATAATAAATGGGGGCTTTGAGAAGTCTTTTATGCTGATTTTTCTATAAACTGAAAGGGAATAAAACAATAGTGAGTCAGGAAACGGTTCAGCCCAAAATGTATTTTTTGCACTAGCACATTATTGGACCAGAGCCCTGAGCCTACAGTTTATTGAGGATGCTGCTCTGCCATTTGGATGATTATCCTGAAAACTAATGGATCATTTTAAGAAAGTACATGGTTTCTCCATTTCAGGCACATGGGATGAGGGAAGAAAAAAACAACGAAAAAAGAAAGTTACGTGTGTTTCATTTACTTTGCATCAAGGATTTTGCTCAGTACTTCTGTATTTTTTTAAAAGATTTATTATTTTAGAGAGAGAGAGAGAGCCCATGAGGAGGAGGGGCAGAAAGAGAGAGAGAGAGAGAGGGACAGAGAATCTCAAGCAGACTCACACTGAGCGCAGAGCCTGATGCAGGGCTCGATCTCATGACTCTGAGATCATGACCTGAGCTGAAACCAAGAGTTGGGCACTTAACTGACTGCCCCACCCAGGTGCTCCAGCATTGTCACGTGTTTTATCTCTTTAAACTCTTCCCATGTGGTGAGAGACCTAGGCATTGTTAGTGACATCTTACAGCAGAAAAGTCAGTTAACTTGCATAACATCACAGGAGTAGCCCAATTTTGGGAACAGTTCTACCACTCTTAGCTACATGAATCTATTCCATTAGCTTACAATCTTCTCCTGAAGCCCTTTTTCCAGCTAAAGGGTATATTTCCCCATAGACTTACTGTCTTAGGAGTTTCTAGGGTCTAGGAAATGAAATGGCTGGTATCATGTCAGGGTGTGTGGTTACCATGCCAGCCTCAGGATTGCCTACAGAGCTGGTCTGTATACAGCTCCCAGGTCTTCAACCTTGCCCTAACACTGCTTTGGAGCACTCTTAATGAGGTGGATGTCCTGTGGTCCTCTTTCTTTGCAATGAACAGCCATCATCCGAGCGCTGCTTGGGTAATCTATCATCAATTCTCTACACCTCTATCCCTTTGGAAACATCCTATAAACACCCACTACCATGTTGGTAATTCCCAGGTCCTGTTGGTGCTCCTGTCTTGCTATTTATTAAGCCCTGCAATCATTTGCTACACTCCACTTCCTCCAACACCCAGACTGGTTGCTTGCTCCTGGTGGACTGCTACTTCTTCTGCCTTGTTCTAAGGCAGGGTGTCATAATAACGTGTCCTAGCCACGATACCAAGCATCTTAAATATATTTGATTATCCAATCCATGAAACCACACTGTGAGACAGAAAAAAAATTTTTTTCTGAAAAAGAAACTGAGACAGCAACAACAAAAGTTTTCTTAAGGACATACCGCTTGCCAGAGGTTGAGCTGAGATTTTTGCCTCCAGGTGTCCTGTCTTTACCTGAACTATTGCCAACCTTTACCTACTGATGGGACACTTGACGGGGGCAGTTCAGCATTTTTTTTTCTTTTTAAAGGTTTTATTTATTTATTTGACAGACAGAGATCACAAGGAGGCAGAGAGGCAGGCAGAGAGAGAGGGGGAAGCAGGCTCCCCGATGAGCAGAGAGCCCGATGTGGGGCTCGATCCCAGGACCCTGAGATCATGACCTGAGCCGAAGGCAGAGGCTTAACCCACTGAGCCACCCAGGCGCCCTGCAGTTCAGCATTCTTGACTTACTGTTCTATTTTTATTTTGGCAAATCAGTGTATCATACGTAGCGTACCGCTTTAGCACAGATATGGGTAACTCCTGTTAAATAATACCCATAGACACTTTTAATAAAACAGAATAGAAAGACAGGAGACATACCTGTCTTGTATAACTCAAGCCTCAGATGCAAAGGAATTTCAGACTAGAGTACCTTATACTCTGGAGGTGACATGTGCCACTCAGACATGGTAATGAGCCAGTCAAGTCAAGTTACAAAGTTACAAGTTTCTGGAAATCTCAAGTGTGAGGTCAGAGTATCTTCTCTCATGGAGGAAATCCATATAGTCTCAGAGGGTAATGAAGAAGAGAAGACAATTCCAAATTTGGAGGAATGATAGAAAAAGAGACTTTAGTAGTGACTAGAGACCACAGGCCCTAGCAATTGTGAGTGTATATCACACCCCCTGGTTCCCAGGGCTAATCACTATTTAAACCTCATTCTCAAGCCTATCTACTCTGACTTCTGCCATGGGACTCTGTCTGGTGCTTGGATTATTACCAACCTGGGACATATTTTCTGTGGGATTTCATATTTGATTCCAATCATATTTGATTGGATTGGATTTTAAATTCAGTAGAAAAACGTTACATGTATGTATATAGAGATAATTTTGTCATAATATATGTATTTCAATGAATCTATAGCATAATGTGGAACTGCTTTCACTTCTGTTTAAAATCTTTGGCTGAATATAGGGGTTTCTTTGCAGATGTTGGGAAAAACACTCAGTTATTTGTTAATCCCAGGTCTTTGGCCAATCTGTCTTGTGCCATGGTGATTTCCATGGCTTTCTTGGGTGTTTGCATAGGAGCAAATTCATTGGTATAAAACCATCCTTGAGCAACTTTTGTTAATATGTTTAGCCACTGTGTCCAAAAACACTTCACAGTAATATGAAGTATACGCAAACACTAGTTTCAATTTTTCACATTATGATTTTATACTTTTTTTGACCCAATATATAGCAAAAGTGATATGGCACCCCAAAAGCATACCATTCATGTTCTTACAACCAATTATTATGTCATCATGGATAAGTCTTAAGGTGTTGATTCGATTGTTAGGGAAGCTAGGTGCTACAAACCTTGCACAGGTGCCGTGAATACTTTAGTTGTCAGGAAGGAATGTGCCCTGGAGTGTCTCTGTCCTGGACAAGCAGCAAGTTTCCTATTGGTTTAGTTCATTGTAGTATAAAGTCACCAGTAAATGTGGGAATACAGTTATGCACAGACAGGAAGAGTCTGGGGAGGATCTGGGCAGCATAGGATAACAAGGATGATCTACTGGCATCTTCTCTTTCTGAGTGTGGCCATTGGGATGGCATCTTTGAAATATCATGGCATTGCTTCAGTGTTCCCTGTGTGGAAAAGCAGTTCAGATCTGTTCATAAGGAAGCATTTTATCTCCTACCTCACAGGGTTCTGTAGCATAGGGTCACTTGATAATCCCATGCTGAAGTTACAGGACCCACATAACAATTAGTGCTTCTGCTGCCATGTGGAAATGAAAGAAATGCAGGTAAAATACCTTCCAATAAAAAACTCTGGTGTGGCCATAAGAAAGCAAATTTTCACAACTCAGAGAGTTTTGACAAATGTGTTCACGAGTGTCAGAAATGTGGCAGCCACAGGGGCCCTTGCCGGGAATATGTGGCTGAGAAAGAACAACTGTAGAAGTTTTAGATGCCGTTATCAAAAGTTAGAACAGAAGCAATGACCCTGCTGTCTGGGCCTTTGAAAACGCCCTTTTGGCAGAAAGTTCCAGACATGCTGGCTCTTCCGATCACTTGTTTCCCTCCTGCTTCAGGGAGTTAATTGCCAGGGGGTTGGGGAGTAAAGATGTGAGGGTAAGAGAAATTATGTAGCTGTTGCATGCCAGCAAGACAAATTCCAATCCCTTGAGGTCTTTTAAATGGTATTAATTCTAGAAATAAGACACAAAATTTAACCTTTTCATGCTAATAATGATTTCATAAAGAAAAACTCGTTAGTAAAGGTGACAAATATGAAGTTCTATTGAACATTTAAATTCCAGAATCTCAGTGAATGCCCCAGGGAGATATTTACCCAGCCAATGACTTTCTGATGTTATTAAGAAGTAATTTATTCAAGAAAGTCTCCATTCATGAGTTTACATAAGAACAATATCTACTATACAAAGGCTTGTGTTCTCAGTATAGCACATACCTAATTTACAATGACTTTTGGTTAAAATTTTCATTAGGTTGGTTCAATAGTATTTGATAATTTTAATTTAGTTTTATGAGATCCCAGGTTCCCATTTATAGGAAGAGAAAATGAATGCAGAGGAAATAAATTTTTAAAGAGCAAATTTATCTCTCAAATGAGCTCTGCTAATTTCAGCAGTAAATCTCAGGTGGAGGCAAGTTAACCTTTAGTATTTCTATGGCAGTCCTTTTGGGCATAGACTATGGGCATCCATTAAAAAACAGCTCAGACTCACGATGCCGATATGCATAGTGATTCTGTGAGAGACTCTTTTGTGAAATGCTGAAATGGAAAAGGAGCCCCAGGGTTTAAGCATGGGGTATTTTCATGGACCTGAGCACAGGAAAGGAATAGTGTGGTCCTCAGGCACAAACCAGGACCATGAGAACAGAACCAAAACAGATGAGAAGTGAATGCTACAGGTTCCCAAAACAAGGGATAAGGAGTATACAATTACTAGAGGTCAGGAATTTAGGTAGAATGGCCATGATTCAAGCATTGGTCAAGAATGTGAAACCAGGGCAGACTCAGAGTCCTGGATACAAGATGAGAAAGACACATCATGGGGTCTGTCACTGGTGGATGGACCAGCCCTGACAATGTGATGCGGGATTTGCTCTGCTTGACTGGAAAGGGATGAGTTAACAAGAGTTTATTATACATGAGTATGAGGGCCTGCACGTGCGCATACAAAATACACACACACAGACACAGAGAAAGTTAAGGTTTTTAGCAACTAATTTTTCTGGTAAAGCTACGTGATTTAGACTTCCATGAGGATGACTCCCAATTCCTTCCCAGCTGATCTGCAAATAGCAGAGCGTGATGCAAAGTGAAACACTCCCCCCGCCCGCCGACCCCTTACCAACAAATTGAATGGATTGAATTGCCAACAAGGCAGCAAGTCCAGTCTCTCACAGTATTGCCCCCATGTTGATAGAGGGATTGTAGATAAAATTCCCTGTCACATCATTCAGCAAGGGCCTGAAAATGTAGCAATGGTTCTTTTGTGGGTGCAAAAGACCACAGAAGGTAATCCAGTCCCTGCCTTGCCACTACCCTTCTGAACTGGCCTCTTTCCTCTTGCTCTGCAGTGAAGGAGAGGACTGCAAAGCAATTATTCAATGAGTTCGATCAATGTAGAAAACCAAGCTAGACCATTCACCTTCTACATGTCAGTTTCTGTTTACTGAAGGCTCGCTTGTGTTTATTCTCTTTACCTCATTCGTGCAAATGTCTGTGGTCTATTCAGAAATAGACTGTCTCACAGCCATTACCAGAACAGTCTTCTGTTTCATCAGTAGGCGTCCTGGGCTATAATGTCAGCCTCAGATCAGGTCAGGATTCTAATAAACATCAGCTAAGTTTTTAGGTCTTGTCCCCTGAGACAGTCTATAAAACCACTGAATCCAAAGTCAAAAGCCCCGTGTGTTAGTTGTATATGGACTATACAGTCTGTCTAAAATATGTTCTGTTAGAGTTAGCCGTGAATCTACAGAATATATTGTGTGTGATCGCCGTTGTCATTATAAGTTACGGCCCCGTATTTTACAGTATATAATGAAATGAGACGATAAAAGTGACATCAAGCTTTGGACTCTAGTGTCTAAATCACCCATTTTATTCATCATCTGGCAGCTAAATGTCTTTTAAATACTGTGCAAAGTTTTATGATTTAATGTTTGCCTAAAGAACAGAAAGAAATGTGTTAAGCTGCCTTACTAAGTAGAATCAGACTCTACTGCATAAAACCATCAGAATACAGGTGTTTAATCCAGTTTCTTTTGGCCTCTGAGAAGAGGAGTGCAGGGCCAAAGTCTGAGCTGGTCTATGTACCTCTGGATACCCCGTTCCCCAAGGCTCATCAAATCTATGCTATGCATCAAGCAAATGAAGAGTTTACCTGCTTTCTACTACTACACTTAACTTGTCCTGAAAATCCTTTCAAGCTCTTCTTTCCTGCTAAGAAATTGATATTTTGGTCTCTGGTGGTCACTCGTATTTAGCCTTCTGTCTTTGTTGGCTTTGCTGTGACCAAAGAGAACTCATCACTGTGTAAAAATCTTAATTCACAGTGGTTAAGAGCTCAGTGAGGCAGCTTCCAGTGCTATGAATACTAGGTGCCTGTTAGTTTTCTTGAAAGACTTTGGAGCCTATGCACCTTGTTTCTCTGATTTAGGAGCTTCACAGTAATACATTCTATTCTTGTGATGGAAGGTGGCCTAATTTGACAAAGCACTCATTATTTGTGATTTTTACTTTACCGAACCCTCTGCCAGTTTAAAGAGCTTTCCATCCCCCTCCCCTCCTTCATTCATATCCCTGGTAAGAATGGTAAGAAACAGCTGTATCCATTCCAAACACACTTTGTTATGACTCCAAATCCAATAAATAATCATGGTTAACCCTCACATTCATGGAGGAGTAACCCACTTTGTATTGAGAGCCCCATGATGCTAGGGGACCTGTGATAGTCCTTTTACACCCTAGGATGTCCACCCATCTTTGGCTCATATTTAAACCATCCCAATTCTCCACTGTCAGTGCTTACTCCCTTCACTCCAAGGCACGAATGCTAGGCAATTTGTGAAAATTGTAACAGAGGTAAGTCGCCATGACGTTATTAATTATTCTTCTAGGTGCAGGAAGTTTTTCTTTTTTGGAAGAGTAGGGGGCCATGAAGGTAGAAATCCTAAAAAGGGGTGGAAAAGGAGACCAAGAAAGAGGGAGAAGGATAAGAAACTGAAAATTCAGAGACCCTGGAGACATTCGTGCCTAATGGCCTTTGCCTTTGGCTCTCTTAACAAAACTCTAGGGTTTGACAGGCTCTAAATTGTTTTTTGTCTCCCTCTCAATTAGAGAGGCTAATCCTAATATTAATGAACACCGCTGAGCAATAAAATGTGTAAAATATCTTTTCTTCCATAACCAGGAGGTCATATATGATCCACGTCACAACTAGGATCTATGTAATGCATATGTATTTTAGGATTAAGTAACTTTTTCCTTTCCCATCTGTGCTCTAAATCTGTGCCATATGTCACCTAACAAGGTATTTTCCATTATTCTTTCATTCAGTTCACTGCATTTTGTTTCTCTTGTCCCTTGAAAATTAGCCTGTCTGTAATCAGAAATCACTTCCATTCACAGTTCAGTGCATCTACTGTAGATGTGGCAAATGCTTGTTTACGGGGCTGGTAATTGGATTAAAACATTGAAAAGAAACAGAAAAATGGAATGTATTGAAAACATTAAAAAACATAAGCATAAAATCAACAAAACCAAAACAAATTAAAAAGCTCTAATGAATAAAAATGCTATTAATGGAAATCATTTATCAGTACAATGTTTCTGAATCTGTGGTCCTCAGTATTCAATTGAAATGATATTTAAAAACCCAAGAGAAAAAGGAAAAGAATTCTGAATAGCTCTTCTGTGAGCATGACTTGAGAACGGTTGATTAGCTTCTGTGTATCTTCTGGGCTGTCTTGCGAAATGGACAGCGCATAAATCTTCACCAGGTATTTTACAGGCAAGAAAGCACAGCTGTGTTAAGTCACTTAAGGAAAATTAATTATTCTTTCAAATTTGGATATTATTATTTTGATACCTGAAATCACAGAAGAGAAAAATAGGTACGAGCTCTTTCTGCCTAAGCCTTGCTGAGTGGTATGAACAGGTCATTGTGATGCTGGCAGCCACTGGGCATAGCGCGCCATTTTGTCAATTCAGGAGTGATGGAGTTGGAGTATCATCGACTGCTTAAAACTAAAAATGATACCCTTAGGCCTAATTGTCTGAACATCCTTCCAATAACCTTATTCAAAATGTTTTTTAAAAAGAAGCCAATGTTTCAAGAAAACAAAACAACTTGCGACGAAATAAACTGATAGTGGTATAGGATTGTGAAATCAGTCATACAAGAATGTCAATATCCAACAACAGGCAGGATTTGATATAAATGGGATCCAAAGAGACAAAGGACCAGACTCAAGAGTAAACAAAACCCAGAAGAGAAAAATCCAAAGAGAAACCACAGAACCGTTCATCTATCAGAAAGCATGAAAAGCAAAAATCAGATAACCAAATTCATGTGATTAAAACACCATCACTACCTTTGGCAGGTGTCTTCAGGCCGTCTCTTAAGCCTACAGAAGAGGGAAGCTCTTACCTGCTTGGCTGGGTCACTCTTTTCTTCAGTTCGGTTGACCTAATGATGAAAAAAAAAAAAAGTGATTAAGTTCAGTTCTTGAATTTGGGAAAGATATTTCATGTTGACATACTTTTAAAAAAACACTCCTTTTTTTGTTAAAAAAAAGTTGCAGTAAAAGCAATGTATCACAATTAAGCGAGATGAATTTTGTGTTATTTGCCATTATAAATTGCTCATTGTGCTCACTGACCTAAAGTGAAAGCACAAGTGAAATTTAGTGGTGGGGGACCTCTTCAATTCTCAGAGTAAAATGATGGTGCTGCATTAATTGATTTCTAATTTCTGTCACACCTGAGCTGACAAGATTGTTACTAGAGTTTGTCTATATTACCTTGGGGATTTTGCTGTCTGATGTTTACCTTTTATTCGATCCCTATCAATTCAATTGGGGGGCAGGAAGAAGATTAGTGCCCTTCTGCCACTGAAATTCTATCTAGTGACTTAATATCAGAGATTATTGTGGGAATCTGCTTGATCTGGTTTCTTATGTTGTAAAATCTAGAACATTAGCCAGTTGTTCTGGTCCAATGCTTACTACAACCCATTTCCTATGTGTAACATCATTATTTTTCAGTCAAGCAATACAGATTAGGTTCTAAAATGTTTTAGATGCATTATATTTTGTTTTTGTCGTTGTTAGGGGTGTAAGATTGATGAATTAGTGAGAAATAAGGAGTATGCTATTATAAATAGAAAACTAGAACCCAGTTCTAGAAACCTTGAATCCATTGGCCTAGGCCGGGAATTGGTAAACTAGAGTCCGCGGCCAAATCCATCCTGGGGCTGGTTTTTATAGGACTCATGAGCTACAAATTGTTTTACCTTATTAAATGGTTGAAAAAATCAAAAGAAAAATAATATCTCATGGTATGTGAAAATTATACAAAATTCAAATTTCAGTTTCCATTAGTAAAGTTTTACTGGAACACGGCCACACACATTTTATTTACCTGTTGTCTGTGGCTGCCTTCATTCTACAATGGCAGAGATGAGTAGCTGGAACAGAGAGGATATGGTCTACAAAATTTAAAACATTTAATATCTGGTCTTTTAAAAAAAAATGTATTGACCCCTGGCTTATGATGTGATTGATTTCATCTTTGTTGACCCTAATAATTAAGGTTAATCAGTAAAGATAGGTGAGTGATAACTTTTATTAAAATAAAAATGACTGTATTTCATTCTGGGATCATCTAGGTCAGTCATCGCTGACCATGAAGGGCAGACTCATGAGAAAATGGAGTCCTTAACCATTTGTGTAGAAAGTTCTAGGCCAGCTTCATTGCTGTACTCTAGTTACTTATCAAATCTACTTTCTACCTTTTGATAAGACTTCAAGACTCTCCTTTATATTTGATAAAAATATCTAGAACATTAACACAGTATGGAATAAATAGAACACAAAGAAGCAAAAGACAATACATAAGTATACATATAATGATTTATATGAAGCATCTGTATGATGTTAAAAAACGAAAACAAACTATATTTTTAGTGAAGATATATATATATCTATATATAGATATATATACACACACACACATAATATATATATTCATATATGTGTAGAAAAGGATTAATCTTGCTCAAAGAGAGGTCTGGCCTTTGCCCTTTCCTCTTGGTAGATAATTTATAAGCCTTTAGAATATCCTGCCTGATGAGTGTCATTGTTTATCAGGAGGCCAATGTGATTTACATGATTTATGGCATGTAGGGGGGCCTTGGATCATGGACTATCACCTCGACTTCTGGAAGAGCTGGAGATGAAGGTCAGCCCAGCAGATGATCAACCATGTTGATGTGACTAAGTTCCAATAAAAATTGGACACCAAGGCTTGGATGGGCTTCTGTGGTTGGCAAGACTGTGTACATATTGTACCATGACATCTCTGGGAGAAGTAAACCCTGTTCACACAACTTCACTGGGAGGAGACCACTGAAGGCAGTGCCCATGGAGTCTTCCTGGACCCCACTCCATGTGCTGCTTTCCTTGGCTATTTTTCCATCCTTTTACTGTGATAAACCATAACTGTGAGTATAGCAATGTATATAGTGAGTTCTTTATATTCTTCCAGCAAATTACGGAACCTGAGGTTGGTTTGGGGGACCTGTTAGCTTAGAGCTGGTGTCAGAAGTGAGGGTGGTCTTGGCGACCCCTGAAAACTGTAGTATATATACATTTTTAAAAATTTGTCTATAAACCTACATACATATATATCACCAAAAAAAATCACATTAATGGTTATTGGGGTTGGATAGTGGGCATAACATGTGGTTTCCAGGATGCTAGCATCCCAGAATCTGATGGTGGTTAAATAGATACTAACATATTACTAATAGATATTAACATATTATTATGTTAATATGTATAATAGATATTGACATTCTTTAAGCTTTTCATATACATTTTATATACTCTTCTGTATTTATGATTGCTCAATATTTTTTTAAAAGAGGTAAAAACTCCCCAGGAAGCATGTTATTATAAACACACACAGGCATCCACACACACGAGGTCCAGTGTAGGAATGAAAGTATTCAGCTTCAAAAACTATTGCCATTCTGTCCCGTCCTTAGTTTTATTACTCAAGGACTATTACCTATTTTTCACAAAAAAAGTCACTTTGTTGTTCAAGGATCAAAATCACAATTCCCATGGTTTTGTGTTAGAACATTGGTTTTAGTTTGTTTTATTTGCTATATGCTAGAGTCTTGGAAATTCTATCCCACTTACATGTGCATCTTAGAAAGGAATGTGTGATTTCTCGCTTTGACATAGTTGTAGCAGAATGAATGACCTCTGTACAGGTTAGATGAGATGACTAAATTCTTAGCTACACAGGAGAGTCACATATGATCATAAAAATGAACTACAACTTTCTCCATGAACAAGAACTGAAATTTCTTTCTCCCTTTCAGCGCCTACCCCATTTCAGAAAATATTGTGTGCCTGGGTAAATAATTTTAAACTGATTGACCACAGGGAGGATTTAAACCCATCAACACTTGGTCCCCTGTGTCCACAGAGATTCATCTGTTCCCAGTTTCTAGACTCTCTGCAACCATTGCCTTGTCTACACAGCACAGGCAATACCGTCATACAGAAAGACCACCATCATCTTCCATGCAGAGAAGAGTTTCTTGAAAAAAAGCACAGGATTCTTTATAGTCAGATCACTGGACTTCTTTAGCAGCCGCCAAATGCTCAGTATCTGACAAATCTGCTGGTAGCCCCAAAATAGAGATGTTTTTGATATGGATAACCGGGAAAGAAATTTTGAGCATTCGTTTAACTTCTTAAGGTATCACATGTAATGTACTGACCCTTCAAAGGAACCTAAAAATCAATAGTTTGGAAATATTTTTGCTGTATGTTGCAGACATGACTATCTCTTATAAAATAATAAAATTATAGGTAACAAAGGCAGAAAGATTACAAAGGTTGGTGGTAACTAGTTGCACTGAATAGTCTAAATATGTCAAAGTAGAGTTTTGCTCAGACCTTTATCAGTGGTCGGCTCAGACAGAGGAATACATATAGATCGAAGACAGAAACTTATCGGGTCATCTTATAAAGTCACTGCCTCTTTGAAGTCACTCAGATCCACGGTCAGAAGTCAGTTCCTGGTAATTGCATCACCTGGCCTTCGTCTGATTCCATTGTTCATGTGGCCCCAAATAATCAGGCCACACTCATTGATTAGTGGCTTGTTCTGGCCAACTGAACAACTCAATCAAATTGACCCCATGGCAACTTTGCTTCATTGCTTAGCAGAAAGCAGTTAGGATTCCCCTAACGTGGGAGTCAGCCGTGCTTGGGTCATTTGAAGCACTCAACACAAGGTTGCTTCCAAGGAAAGAACGTGGTGGTGGGAGGCAAAGCCCTGGGCAGCACCACCACGTGTTGCTGATGGTGGAGCTCGGACACACTAAGGGAGCTTCTCACAGGTTACTGTGCGTGACAGTCACCAGCTGATGGAACGTTGGTGGAAACGCTGATTCCTAGGCCCCATTCCAGAGATACGGATTCCGTATTTTGCACTGGGGCCGCAGGGATATGCATTTTCAAGAACCACCCAAGTCTTTCTCCTGCTGATGGTCTCAAAGAAACTTAGAAAAACACTAACCCTAATATGTCAGAACTGCTTCCAAGCTTTGGAAAGTGGCAGCTGGTTCCTTCTGTCGCCATGCAATTCATGTGCCTCAGGCCAGGACCTTTGAGTGGCCTCACATTCTATGACCCAGTAGAAAAGGTTGCATCCGATGGTCCTGTCCACAAGCCATAAGATTCATCTGGCCATTATAGAAATGGTGTATACTTGGCTTCCTCATAATTTGGAGGACGTAAAGGATGGGACCCTCTGAAAGCAGCTTATTAACATCATGTAAATGTATACTCTAATGTCTCCAGAGAATAATCTTGGCAGATTTCTTTCCCCAGACTATACATTGCTAATGGTCATCACTACCTTACAGCTGTCAAATAAAACCACGAGCAGCTGGCCTGAACTGGTCTGCCTTTTTTTTTTTTTTTGGACTATATTAAAAGATTTTATATTGTTAATAAAGCGAGACAATTAAAGGTTAAGTATTCCCAGACCTTAGAATAATGACTAATTTTAAGACAGTTGCAGTTTAATTCCCCAAATTTAAATCTGGCATTCACAGTTATTAAAAGTGTAAGAGCTAAACTATAAACAACCCATTTTATTTTTTGTCAAGTTTTAATCAGAATTCTGTTGTTTGGTAAGTGACCTGTTTTGTCTAATGCTCACAGCTGGGCTGGCCAATCAGTAAGGGTATTATTACTCTCACTGGAAGCTCAAACTGGGACTGAAAGTCCACTTAATTTAATTCAACAATTGTGTGCTGAGTACGTGCTATGTTTAAAGCATGTATGAGACCCGGTCCTTGCCTGCAAGAGAATGAAATCTTAAATACGTAGCAATAATATTATGAAAAATGTGTAAGATCTCTAAGGAAAGTTCAAGTGCCTAGGGTTCAGAGGGAAAGGAAATTTTATCTTGTGAGGATAAAAGAGGTGGTATGAGCAATAGCAGAGACGCCTGGGCTGTGCTGAAGAAATGCAGACCCTGACCTGAGTGGCCTGCGTATTGCATTTTGGGAGTGACAGTAGATGACAGATGCGTCATCCTTCCGTGTGTCCGAGTCCTGGCTCCTAACAAGGCAACGCTAATTTCAGATCAGGACCAAGGTTTGCACAACCCCTTTAGAAAGAATGTGTCATGAACAGTTTGGAAATAAGATCATGTCATTTTCTGTTGCACACTGCAATCTGGTGGGAGCCAGAGATGACGTTCTGTTCCCCAGCTCTGTAAACTCCCTTGTCTTCTCTGGGTCTCCATTTCTTCCACCCATGCAATACAATACTTAGGAGTCCTCCTGATCTCAAAGGAACATCAGCATAATAAAAACTTTCATTGGATTAAGAGTTCACGCCTCTTAAAACAACCCATGTGTTATCTCTTTTGATCTATATAACCAACCTTTCTGGGAACTGGGGCTGACACTTTAATCTCTAATTTTGCAGGTGAGGAAAGTAAACCGACAGAAGAAAACAGCGCATTTTCCGAGACCCCGCTGCTTTCGCCGAGAAGGCCACAATTCAAACTCACATCCACAGCCACTAGAAACCACCACTACGCTGCCTCTCCTCACAGTGAGGAGCGAATAGGGTGGATACACAAATATTTGGTCACAGAGACAATGTCAAAACTCCATGAACTATAACCCAAGTAATATTCTTGTTCAAGTTTCTATATTTTCTTACGTGCAACTTTTAGGTAAAAAAGAAATCATTAAAAGCAAAAACAAAGAATCATAAAGGGACAACACATAAAAGTTAGTCTCAGAGAAAGTAGGATAGACATAATTGGATTAAGCAGGTATTAAGGGTCTCTGATTTAATGCAACACATAATACATATGCTGGTTTTGGCCCAAAATGCTTAACACAAATTTATCAGGCCTGTAAACAGCACCTTTCACTTTATTGGAAACATAACAGGGGAATGAGCTAAATGGTACCAAGAAGAACCAACTGGTCAAATCTATCTAGAAAGTGGGGCATTCTGGTGGGACAACTTTCTTGGCTTCCTTAGCAGATGAAGGTCACGAATTGGAGGATGGGTTGAGTGATGCTGGGATTGGCAGGAGGGACCGATTGAAAAGAGACCTGAGGAGACTCTGGGGTGCGCTCCTAACCGCAGTGACGATCTCACAGGTGACAGCATGTGGTAAAACCAAGTTGTACATTTTGAGTACATGCAGTTTATTGTATGTCAGCTACACTGCAATAAAACCTAAACTTTTCTGTACCAAAAGCTAACAGTGATCTTCTGGAGTATCATGGCCACTTCCCTATTTCAAATTCTTCAAAAAATAAAATAAAATAAAATAAAATAAGAAAAACCTCTTCCGCACCACCAAAGATGCCATTAAGAGAAAGTCTTGTGGCATGTGGGTGGCTCAGTCTATTAAGTGTCCAACTCCTGACTTCTGCTCTGGTCGTGATCTCAGGGTCATGAGACTGAGCCCTGTGTCAGGCGTCACACTCAGTGGAGAGTCTGCTGGAGATCCTGTCTCTCACTCTCCCCCAGCCCCTCCTCACTGCTCTCTCTCTCTCTCTCTCAAATAAATAAATATTTAAAAATTTTTAAAAAAAGTCTTAATGTTATAAAATAAAATTAAAATAAAAACAATCCTAGGCAATATAGTTGATGGTATTGGGATGGTGTTATATGGTGACAGATGGTAGCCACACTTGTGGGGAGCAGAGCCTAACGCCCAGGCTTATCTAATTACCACACAACATCTTGTATCATCTATACTTCAATTAAAAAAACATTTAAAAATCCCCCAAATCTGTTAAAAATGTTAATGGCAGAAGTGATTCACAGAACTATAGAAAGGCTCCTTCTAAGTCCTGGATGTCTCAGTCTCTTCCTCTGGACTGGTGTTTTGCCTGGATTGTCCATTTCATCCTTTTGAACAGTAGAAAAAACCAACGGACAGGCTCAGCTGCTTTGGAGAATCGTGCCTCTTGGGGGCACGGAATTCGGCAGTTAATGGAGTCGGAAGGACTAATGGGAGGGTGTGTCGAGAATCATGGGGTTGGGTTTCAAGGGAAAAAGCTAAAAGGAGGGCGCCTGGGTGGCTCAGTTGGTTAAGCGACTGCCTTCAGCTCAGGTCATGATCCTGGAGTCCCAGGATCGAGTCCCGCATCAGGCTCCCAGCTCCACGGGGAGTCTGCTTCTCCCTCTGACCTTCTCCTCACTCATGCTCTCTCTCACTGTCTCTCTCTCTCTCAAATAAATAAATAAAATGTTAAAAAAAAAGCTAAAAGGAGACCTCAATCCGAGATGCCCTGCAAAATCCCGACTGGGAAATGGTAAAATCGTGTGGGATATGCCCCTGGAGAGCAGAAAGGCTCTTTCAATCCGCGCTCCTTCCGATTTCACCTTGTGCACTTATCCCAGGTGTCGCAGTGGATGGGGACGAATGCGCGTGCACTCACAGAGGCCCCTTTGAAAAATCACATTTGCATAAGCCCACACACTGCGGAGTGTTTAAAAGATCCATCAATAAGTACAATATTGCTCCTGCAGATAAAAATAGAAAGACGCCTTGAAATTTAGGGAACATATTCAAAAACCTCAATAATGCTTTTTAAGTTATAGGAAATGTGGCAACACCAATTTCGCTGTGGCCGGCGTGGCACCCACGCGGGTCGTCTCTCCCCTGCTGAAAAACATGTCCATTTCAATGTGCCAACACCTGCGAACCCTTGCCCAAGGTCACAGATAACGTACACTTCCATTTATTTGGAAGAGGCTAAACGCAGGAATGCATTTTGCATGTATTATTTTTTTTCCAAAACAAATGCTTGTTTGATTTTTCACAGCATCCACTGATGAAGGCAGCCCCTCAAATGGAAAGCTGACCCCAGACTCTTTTCCTGTTCCCATCACGTCATTCTTTTGAAGTTACCTGTTTGAGCAATAATAACGAACAGCCATCGTCGTCATGCCAGTGGATTGATTCATTTATCCAAGGAGCGCGGTGCCGTTCGAGCTGACACCCTAAAACATTTTCCAATGAAACAGGGATCTTTTGGATCGCCCAGAAAGCGGATTCACTTTCCTTTCTAGTCTTTGCTGCTAGACTCGGGTTCCTGTCCAGTGTACTTCGGGGGGCCTCTGGCTTACTAAATGTCCGCCGAGGTGCATCTGTGAGCTCACACGTTCAAAAACAAATCTCAGATCGGCTCTGAGGTGAAGTAGCCTGTTTCTAGCTGGCACACAACCTTCCCCTCGGGGAGGAACCTTGTCTGTTTCTGAGACGAATCATTCTGAAGCTTTCCTCCCCTCGCCCTCTGCTACGCCTATGACCACCGGAGAACTTGGCTTGGTTCCTTGGACTTCGCTCAAGGACAGACATGACGGGGACCGCTGGAGGTGACCCGCAGGTTAGAGGCAGAGCTGCCGCCAACGTGTGGCTGCCCAGGCCTGTGCAGGGCACCGACCAGTGAACTTCCTTCCCCTGACTCATGTCCCCTGCAGTGACACTGAGCTCCAGCAGGCCCTTCCACCCAGAACTGATTAAACCAATGGGAATCTACAAATCTACCTGGTCGCTGGTACCTGGCTGGGACTTTTCTCCCAGAATAGGGACAGGGTAAAGCTCTGGGGACCCTGGTTAAAAAGAATGGATTTGCACTGCCAGGTTGACAAGTGGATTTGGAAACCCAGGAAATGAGCGTGAAAGAGAGGAAAGCTAGATGCCCATGAGCCTACCCAGGCAGGATAGCAACAGTGCCAGTGGAGGGAGGTTCTCCCCTTCATGAGCAGGGAGAATGATGAAGCGGGCTGAGATAGCTCCCAGCCCATTGCAATGACAGGGGACTGGCCCGGGGAGGCAGGGGTGGTGGAACCTTACAATACGGTTCAAGGACTTTAGCCTCACTCCTGGACCATGAGTTGCTGGTGATTGTATGGGATAAACTTGCAGAAATAGTTTTTGTGGCACTTTTTCTTTTCTCTTTACAAACTTTTCTACCAAATGAGCTGCCTGTGCACCTTAATGTTTAGGAATATTTTGCAAGATGTTGATATAGCCAACCCTACCTCCCCGAGCAATCCTAAATCCTAGAGTTTATTGATAAGTGATTTGCAAAAATAGAGCATTAGTCTTCTTTGAAAACAAATTGGCGATGTGCTGAAACTGAAATGATATAACAAAATTGTATTTTCTTTGTTATATCGGCATTATATATATATATTATATATATATAACACTCAACTATAAGGTGAGTGTTCACCAGATACCAGAATTTTAATGCCTGTTGGTCGGTTTATACATCCAGGTGAGACATGGGTCTTCTGAGGGAGCCTGCTCCTACCTTCTTGAGGACTGATAATTAAAGAGATAATTCAAGGTATCTGGAGTCCAAGAAAAAATAGAAATTTATTTCTTGCTTATCCACATGCTCACGTATATCCACAATATATTCCCGGGCATATTATGTGTCTGTAATGCACAGTCATTGGAGAGCCGATTTTCAGACAATTTTGCTAGTTCCACAAATTTATGGGCCTAAGCTCTGCATTTAATTTTGATTTCCGTGGTCTTTTTCACAGGCAGGCATATTCCTTGGCCCTAGGAACAGGTTTTGACCTTTTCAGCTCTTTTATTCAGTTTGACATTAATTTTTCTTCTTTATTCTTAACAGGTTTTCATTGTACTTAGTGAACAATACAGGGGCCCTGGAGGCCGAAATAAACCCGTAAAGTGCCCATGAATTTTAACCAAAGACTTACAGCACTACATGATTAAAAGCTTTAAATTCTCAAAGAGCAACATGATTAATCCAGGACCACGGTGCTGAGTGGCTTCACACTGGCTCCATTTGTTGGTATTGTTATTTTCCTTGGTCGTATTTGATTTGTTGGAATGATGATGATTTTAGTTTGCACAGTTAATGTGAATCTCCCTCTGCAATTGCAAAAATGTCTTAACTATTTCAATAATTTTTTGTTAAACTACTCCTATCCGACTTTGCGAGGCAAAGAATGCAAGCCCCAGCTATACCTACGAAGACGGATCCACACACCTGGGGCTACTACCGGGAAGGCGGACCTAAAATTCTTTTCAGTTTATGGTACAGGTTTGTAGAAATGAAGGCAGATGGTTTAGGTGGTTTTCTATTCTGTTTTTTTCCGGCTATGTTTAAAGGTCTCTAGGAGCCTAAACTTCTCCTTGATGTGCCATGCCAGTGCTCAGGAAAAGTGTGCAACAGGGCACCTGGGTGGCTCAGCGGGTTAAGGCTCTGCCTTTGGCTCAGGTCATGATCTCAGGGTCCTGGGATCAAGCCCGGCCTGGGCTCTCTGCTCAGCAGGGAGCTTGCTTCCCCCTCCCCCTCTGACTGCCTCTCTGCCTACTTGTGATCTCTCTCTCTCCGTCAAATAAATAAATAAAATCTTAAAAAAAAAAGCATGCAACAATTTCTAGCCCAATTTAACTTCCCCACTTTCTCCTTTGCTCATTCTTTGCACAAACAGAGAAATTCCCCTTTGCGCCTCCTTTGTGATACTGTTTCAAATACCCAGGGGTTTCTATGAAGGTAGTGTTTTTGCTTAACTTCTCCCAGTTAAAACACTCCTGTTATCAGGAAATGACAGATGCTGGCGAGGATGCAAAGAAAGGGGAACCCTCCTACACTGTTGGTGGGAATGCAAGCTGGTGCAACCCCTCTGGAAAACAGCATGGAGGTTCCTCAAAAAGTTGAAAATAGAGCTACCTTATGACCCAGCAATCACACTACAGGGTATTTACCCTAAAGATACAAACATAGTGATCCGAAGGGGCACGTGCACCCGAATGTTTATAGCAGCAATGTCTACAATAGCCAAACTATGGAAAGAACCTAGATGTCCATCAACAGATGAATGGATAAAGAAGATGTGGTATATATACACAATGGAATACTATGCAGCCATCAAAAGAAATGAAATCTTGCCATCTGCAACAACGTAGATGGGACTAGAGGGTATTATGCTTAGCGAAATAAGTCAATCAGAGAAAGACAATTATCATATGATCTCCCTGATATGAGGAAGTGGAGATGCAATGTGGGGGACTTGGGGGGTAGGAAAAGAATAAATGAAACAAGATGGGATCGGGAGGGAGACAAACCATAAGAGACTCTTAATCTCACAAAACAAACTGAGGGTTGCTGGGGGCAGAGGGGTCGGGAGAGGGAGGTGGGGTTATGGACATTGGGGAGGATATGTGCTATGGTGAGTGCTGTGAAGTGTGTAAACCTGGCGATTCACAGACCTATACCCCCTGGGGCTAGTAATACATTATATGTTTATAAAAAAATTTTAAAAATTTTAAAAAGTCTTGTTATCATTAATCTTTCCTCACAGAGCCTGTTTAATATCATACTGTGTTTATTTCCATATTTGTCATAAAAAGCTTGAGCCCCAAGCCCGTTGCAATGAAACCCGCCATGACGTACATGTGGATTGAGCAGTGGTTTCACTTCCTGCCTCATCTCATCATTCTGAAGAGAGAACTGCTGTTGTTCCCATCGTGGTGTTGCTGTGTCTACCCTTTCTAATGGCTCAAAATTTATCTTCAGCTTGCAATCGGTGAGGATGAGCAAAACTCTGTCTTCCTGCCTTGGTTTCCCTATCTTTGACCAGATTTTGAATGGATTCATAATTTTTTTTTGATGCTAAGGATCTCTTCGGTGGTTTTTATCCTTAACCTAATTTGTTTGGAGAGTTCAAAGTTCTTGGAGATGAGCTCCAGAAGGCTAAGTAAACGTAAGTTTTCGAAGTCAGTATCTCTTTCAAAATGTCACTTACAACAAAATGGATTTCTTTTGCTCTAAGAGGTTAACTACTGGTAGAAAACAAAAGATGACATGCTGAACAATCTATTTGTGCTCTAATTCTATAACATGTCGCTACTATCGAGTTAGAAATATAATAATATTTCAGCCACATGCTGTGATTCATCTCTCAGGGAAAGGAGAGAGATCCTGGGCCATGGACATGTGTCTCTGGTATCAGTACTAAGTCATTTCAAACCTGAACTCAGCCTCAAGATATTTTTCAATGGGTCAGCCAACTGAGGCTTTGCTTATCACCTCACCATGTAATTTCTCTATCCACAGACTGTCTTACTCTCTCTTCTGACAGCTGGGAATTATGTGAAAAATAATGAACTTTAGGTATTTCTTCCTCTTTCCCCCCTTGGCTCAGCAGCTGACATAGATGTAATTGGGGCCACAGCTACCAAACTGGACAGCTTTGGTAGCCGAAATTCATGTCATAGGACTTTGAGAATGACCAAAATTTCAAGCTGGAGGATCACTTCCTCTTCATCAGTGTGTCAAAGCCTTGCCTTTTCCTTGCGTTTTTATTCTTTTGGGGAAACTGGGGACGAGTTGCAACTTCTAAGACTTTTCTCCTTGAACGGCCTGAAATATTAACATGTAGCCACTTGCTATTGAACCGCCACAGAGAAATAACCAAAGATTAATAAACGTGGCTCAATTTCATGGTTGTGGTTCTTGGGCAAGTCCTTCCTCGCAGTATTTTGAGTGTACACAGCAGCTGCAAGCTTAAAATGAAAGGTTTTTCAACTTCACCTCTTAGCCCCTGTAATATCTCAGCTGAGCCTGCCTGAGGACTTCCTCCCTTACTTTGAGGGAAATAATAAACTGTGATGAGTTTGCAATAACAGCTCTCCTTCCCGCCACCGTCTTATTTCTAAGAAGTGGAACAATAGCTCCTTTTATTGCTGAGAACAAGACCCTCCACAGCAGTGGTGTTGAGACCACGGAGCGGGAATGGGGCTTCCTTTGCACAAAGTTCCACCAAGGTCATGGAAAGACATCTTGACCTTGAGCTGCCGTGGATACATGATGATGGTGTAGTGACACTCTTCTCTTTCAGCACGTAGACATATGCACTCTACTGCACGTGTCCCATAGCAGAGCCCCTGGGCCACAAGATACTTGGGTGCCTCCCAAGGCCCCTGTGCTTATCGATCCCTCCACCATGGCCTGTTCGGCTGGGAAAAAGAGATGATATTCACTTTTTGCTGTTTTATGACCTCTTCTGTTTCATTTTTATACCCACTCTGTCAATTTAGAGTGAAGACATCCCTCAAAGAAAGACACCCCTTGCTCCAAAACCAGGTCTATGGAGGAAGGGTCAGTTTTTAGTGCAAAAAAGGAGACTTCTTAGGAAACATGTATTTCACAAGCCACGCCCTTCCTCATATGCCGGCCAAGTCTGCTAGGCCTACAGATCTGTGCTATGAAGTGGCGACTAAACCGCCAGGATACAGGGATAAACAGCCACCACTAGGAGCTACATCAGGGCTGAAAGATCTCAGAAAGCAGCCACATCATCCCTCAAGTGCAAGATCACTAAGCAGAAGGTCAAGGTTGAGAGCTACTGTGGACTTTTTCCTAACCAGGAAGTCATGCAAGTTTTCAGGTATATACTAAGCCTGGGCAGATAACTGTCATCTAGAGTCATCGGTTCTGGGCCACAGAGGTGAGCCTTTCCGAGTAGTGACTGAGTGCCTTTCTTTGTATGGATTGTCCCATCCTGAGCCAATGCAGGTACATTGCGGTAAGGAAATAATTTATGCATTCTAGTGACTGGCCTGGTAGAATGGATGCTGTTTGAGCCCTGCCCGGATGTTGTGGACCTGGCCAATGCTCCCGTGCCCCAGCTGCTGTTCATGGCTCACAGCTGCTTTCTTCTCTGATGAATTACAAGAGCCACCAACCCAAAGAAATGCTTGGGAGTTTGCTCCCTACATGTGAATTCCGCTTCCCTGGAGGGGGGCTGTCTCCAGCAAACAACTGTGAAGTAAGTGTCCAGCTCTCCTACCTGAAGGTGAGATGCTCTAGAACTTTCATTGGGTAAGGGTGAAGCTGGGCTTCAGGTGAAACCACCTTTGGGCTTAGCTTCTTCCCTGCCCTATCCTGCTTCCCTCTTTCCCGGACAGGTTCCTCCTAGAGGCACCATCTCAACAGATCCCTTCCAGAAGAATCCCTGTCTTAGCTTCAAGAGACAATGACCCAAGACACATGGTAACTAAGTCTAATGTTGCAACACACTATCATTCATAGGACAATTACAATAATTTATTTCTTGTATATTCTAAAATTTATGTGCATATAGTCCATCTGCAGATGGTAAAATGCGGATATATGTTTATAATGTGAATCAGTAATTCCACTCTTAGGTCTTTATCCCAGAGAAATGAAAACATATGTCCATAAAAACCCTTCCACGAGAACATTCATAGCAGATTTATTCACAAAAACCCAAACCTGGAAACCCAGATGTCCATCAACAGAAGAATGGAAATGTAAACTGTGGTGTGTTCCTAAAATGGAACCCAACTTAACAACAAAGTGAATGAACTAGTGGTGCAGACAATAACAGAGGTAAATCTCAAAAATACTACAGAGAATGAAAGAAACCAGACGCAAGAAAGTATACACTATGTGATTCCATCTAAATGAAAGTCTACAGCAGACAAAACTAATCCAGAGTGACACAAATCAGATCAGTGATTACTTTGGAGAAGAATGTGGAAGTGACTAGAAAGGGGCAGGAAGAAATTTCTGAGGTGATAGAAATGTTTTTTTCCTTGATTTGCATTCATCAGAACTGATTGAAGAACACACTGAAGATCTGAGCATTTCACTGTGTGTAAATTATGCCTCAATTAAAAAAAAAAGCAGATGTGAGAAATGCATCTTTTTCTGAGTTTTGCTTATTTTGATCATAAACTTGTGTTGAACAGGAACTGCGGTGAAGGTAGCTCGGAGTGAATCACTGAAGTGATTGGTTCCATAGTCCCCCTCTGCATCTGTTCTACAGAGTGCGCCATTTGGTTTCAATTTACTTCAGGTTTCCTTTGGATTAAAAAAGAGAGAGAGAAAGAGAAGAGGCAGAGAGAGGAGAGAAATAGAACTGATTCTCTTGATTGCATTAAAAAAATGAATGTAACATAGGTCATTCTTCTTGATGACCCTTTATTTGCAAAGATATAAAAAGTCTCATCATTCACTTATTTTCTCCCATCAAACATTTGTAGTTTACTTGTAGCATTGCAGGTAATGAATGGGATGCTAGGAATATGAAGAAAAATATGTCATTTTCTCAGCCTTAAGAAGTTGCTGAAGGAGTTGCCTGTAGCTATTGTGGTCATGGAATCCCGGAACTAAGTACCATCCTGGATACAACAGATGTTGAATGGGCAGAGATGGAGACACCCATCTGGGGGCACTAGGACAGGCTTCCGAAAGGAGGGGATATGTGAAATAAGATGCCGAAAGCTTTAGTAAACAGAAGAGACAGTGTGGTCCTGCTAACATAGGACAAGTCTGGATATAGGCAAACCGACCCAAGAAGTTTGCTCCAACACACTCTATCACCTTGGCAATTGGCTTATCCTCCTTGCCTCAACCTCATTATTTCTAATTTGGAACAAAACCACTTGCAGTGTTGCTACCACATCATACCTAGTTGTTGTTGTTATTATTATCTGGGAAAGATGATTAAGTTGTGATCATCTATTAGTGCCTTGCTTTATCAGATTAGCAACCTAGTCTGGTAGAAGAAAGGTCACTGGGGAACTTGGATTTGGGTGCCAAAGATCAAATTCCTTTCTTTGTCTTTTCCAGCTTCTAGAGGCCTCCAGCTTTTGTTGGCCCGTATCCCTTCACTCCATCTTCACAGTGGTAGAGCATCCTCAAGTCTCTCCCTCTCTCTCATCTCTGCTTTCCCTACCAGATCTCCCACTTTCTCTCCACTTTGTCATCATGTCTATTCCAGGTTCTGGGGATTGGATGTGGACATCTTTGTGGAGGGGCTGACATTCAGCCTATCACAGAATATATGGGCGTTGTCTTGAGACCTTTTTGGAGACTATGAGAAGCTGAGAGGCAACATTGGTGGGACTGACCAGATGAGAGGCTGAGTGGGATCAGGGAAAGGTCATTGAGAGGGAGCTAGAGCTGAGGGCATGAAGAAGCCCCACGTTGACAAGCTCAGTTCTGTCTTTCAGGGATCCAGTACTGCTTAGGGTACAAGATGGCTTGCAAGGGTCTGGGAACTGGATGGAGGTGAGGCCATATCTTGGAAGTCACTGCAACGGGCAGGCAAGGTATGAACTAGAAAGTTCCCCAGTTTCTTAATTGTGCCCAAGATGAATTCCATGCTTAGTCATCATAATGAGGGGAGAGATTTTAAGATAAGGATATGAAGGAAAAAAAGGAGAATGGGAGGAGAAGCATGGATTTCTTGTCTTCAGAGTTTTGGCAATGGGTAAACACGAAAGGAAAATAACATTCATGGTACTTATTTGTAATTACTGACTTTGAAATTCCTTTAAATATTGCAACACTGAGGGCACTTTAGACTTGGAAACCTAAATATTTTATTAAAGAGCAAACAATTCACCAACTAACCTGGTAGCAAGAAGATCCCCTCATTATGGAAACACTGGCAATTTATTTGTATACAGCACACGATCTCCTTGACATGCACCTGTTTTCTTTATGAATTGAGGGATTAGATGGGTCAAGAAAATATTAAAGAATGAAACCCTTATTATCAAGCTCTTGAGGTCATTTTATATTCAATAAAATAATTTGAACAGCATTTTTACAAGAGACAAGGTAGCTTATGCTTGCTTTTTCTAATAGCCAGAAGTCAAACATAAATTCTAAGCATTCTTCTGGTGAACATTCATTACTTTAAGCACCTCAAACAGTAATGCAGACTGATTTATGAGCTCAGTGTCACATGTATACAAGACGGTACAGATGCTTTTCAAACCACAGAAAATACTCCCTCCTTTTGCTTGAAGATTCTACAATTCTCAGAAAAGACCGGGCATCTGCTCTGAGTTATCCAGGCAAGAAGTACAAAGTCCTAGGACATGACAAGTTCTGGCTAATGACCATCTAGACTCTATGAAGAGCAAATTCTACTAGGCCAGTTAACATGCTACATACTTGACTCAGAAAAGAACCAAAATGAATTTATAGAGAAAATACTCATATATTTAGAAATTGCAACAATACAGGATGTGTTTTATAAGGTCACATTTGCTGAATTTAAGTCTTTCTCTACTGCAGAAAAATTTTTGAAAATGCAGAACAATAGACCTGAAATACTTCAACAACATAAACATTTATTGAAATTGGCAAAAAGGGCAAGATTTTGGCATCCTGTTAAATGGATACATGATGTTGCTTAGTCTGTAGGAGATCTGATCCTAGGTCTAGGATGTATAGATTCATATTGATTTTATTAATAAAAACCAAAGAATTCTCATTAAATAGATTAATGGATGATAGCACTTATAACATTGTTAATATTATTTGGGATTCCAGGTTTGAAATTTAAGATAATATCAAAAAGTGCAGATGTAATCAAAAGAGAAATGATGAAGTGGTTATTTGACAAGCTATAATGGAAAATACCCATCAGCACTCTCACAGCCCCAAGCCGCAGAAGACTGGGAAAAGTAAATGAGCAAAAAGACCATGATGGTCCTAGTGGCCCACAGTTGACCAGGTATTAGCATTTTTTGTTTTTTTGAAGACTCAGTATTTAGATTTTAGAAGGACATCATCAGATAGGAATTAAGTAACCATTCTCAACAGGGGAATAGTGATGATAACTTAAGACTTAACATTTTTATGGGGCAAGTATGGGAATATATTGCTAATTTCCTTCAAGTTCTATTGTGGGATGTTAAGGTTGCAACCAAAACTCATAGGGGATTTAACTTCTCTTTGATCTTACAATTCAGGGTAAGCCTAATTAATGGGAGCAGAAAGTTACTAATAGGGCAAAGCATACTCTGATAAAATTCAGCTGATCCTTCTGGATGAATGAGCTTGTTGGTAATTATTATTATTTTTGTTCCAAAATTGCTCAAAAAATTAAAAAGACATAAACAATTTTATAGTGAATATCTTGTATTCTCACCCAAACTTAAGAAATAAAATATTATAAGTAGTGTTGGAAACCCTGTACAAATCTTCCAGAGCATGTTTCCCCTTCCCATCCTCTTGTTTGTCCTTAATTACCTGTATGTGTACATCCTTAATATAAATGTAGTATTGTTTGGTGTAGTATTTAAACTTCATATAAATGGAATTCCATTACATGCATCCTTTTGTTTTTCTCACTTAACATTATGTTGTGGGAAATAATCATGTTGATAACTTTGTTTCTACTTCACTTTTCCTTCTAACCTTTAAAAAAAATAGCTTTATTGAGATAGAATTAACATGCCATACAATTTGCCCACTGAAAGCATGCAACTGAATTTTTTTGGTAGTATATTCGCAGGGTATGCAGCCATCACCAAAATCTAATTTTAGAACATTTCACTCCTCTCCCCAAAACCCCCTGCACCACTCAACAGTCACTCTTTCTCACCACTAAGCTATATATAACCCCTGAACTACATCTTGTCTATATAGACTTCTGTGTTCTGGAATTTCTAATGTATGGATTTATATGTTATTTGGCCCTTTGCGTCCGGCTTCTTTCACTTAACAAAATGCTTTCAAGCCTCATCCGTGCTGTAGCATCATCAGTACTCGATTCCTTTTTATGGCTGAATATTCCATTCCATGGATATACCACATCTCACTTATCCATTTATCAGTTGGATGGTGTCCACTTTTTGGCTCTTATGAATAATGCTCCTATAAAAATTCACGCATGTCCTTTGTGTGAACGTAAGTTTCGTTGCACTTGGGTAGACACCTAGGAGTGGAATTGCTGGGTCCTATGGTAACTCCCTGTGAACCATTTTGGGAAATTCCCAAACTGCTTTCCTAAGTGGCTATACCATGTTACATTCCTGTCAGCAACGTATGAGGGTTTCCATTTCTCCACAACCTTGCCAACATTTATTATTTTCTGTTTTTTTGGTTATAGCCATCTTAGAGAGTGTGAAGTGGTATCTCGTGGTGCTGTTTCATTTTTTGAGTGCTGTATAGTATTCCATTTTGTTTAAAAATATTCACTTTCCTCTTCATAGGTACTTAGATTGTTTCTTTTCCTTTTTTCCTCTAGGGAAGTCATGTGTATAATTTTACACAGACTTTTTTAATGCACTTTTAGGGATCTATTTAGGATCAGTATTTCTGGGTTGAAAGTATGCCTATCTTCAACATCATGAAAAACTGGTAATTATTTTTTAAGCAAGAATGAGTAAAATCAGTAGATTTAACACTTCCACAGTAAGATAGATAGCAGAAGTTTAGATGTGCTCGATGAAAAGAATTTTGCTTCTCTTGCTAGGATGTCTCACTCTTTGTCTATTTCTACACAAGTGAATGCTTTGACTGAAAGCTCACAATACTTTCAAAAGGGGGGTTTTGTTTTGCTTTGTTTTATTTTTGTTTTCCATTTTCTTTTATTGCCTCAAATTAAGGCTTTAATAAAACACCATTAAGGGACAAGGCTGTACTTTGCATTGTTCTTTATCATTCCTTGGATTCGACAACAGTATTTGCAGAGCATTAAATAGTCTGAAAGTCTTTGGCAGATTGCAATGCAGTTGGAGTTCTTGGAGCTGAGCCAACGTCTGTCCATACAGAATGAGCAGATTATGGAGGGGTGGATACCTTTGTTGAGCTTTCTTAGGAATCGATCTAATCGGCCACTTAAATCATTCCCCTGCAGAGACTGATGTGGAGGAGGGTGCAGTGAGCAGACGGACGGCCACCGTCCAGGGGAATCTGAACGTAAAGTCTCAGGCATTGGAGTATTCCTGAAACCAAGTGGGCACCCTCAGTGTATCTATGCTATATGATGGGTCTTTCACAGGGCTGGAAAGCGTGCAGTCAGGACCCAGAATTTTGGGGAACTCTGAAGAAATCTGGGATTAAGGGAATCTGTTTGCATCTCGAGATGTTTAGAATCTGCTTTGCAAGCCTATTATCACACAGAGATTAAGTGTGCAAATCAGACTGTCATCTAGGATAAGCTGTGTGACTTTTGGTGTTATATTCCTCCCTGTAGGATGTATCTATATGTATAACACACACACAAAATATTGGGGATGGTCCAACTTTATTTTTTTTTTTCCCCAAAGAAAATAGTTGGTAATAGTGACCTAAATAAATATAAAAGAGACGACATATCCTACCATGTACTTAAAATTGCCAGCTTCTCCAATAGAAAAACGGACCTGCTTTTTATTCTAAGATCACCAAGGCACGTATATTCAGAAAAGGTTGTTACCTTTTATTTATTAGGTCATTTAGAAAAATGAAAGCCTCACCATTCTTGGCTCTGAAGAGTGTGTAAGTGTGTGTCAGATTATCTATGAAGAGCTGTGGTTTCACCAGTGTGAAAATATCAGGAGATAATGGTTTCTTTAGACATAGTACCTCTTACAAATAGAAATAGATGGGAGATCAGTTATAGTCTAGCTGCCAAAAATCCAGGACTGAAATCTCAAGCCTTGAGAAGTTATAATATATCATAAGAGAAGGTGAGGTACACGTAACATTTCGATTCTGTGGCTCTCAGGGCAGGGTTGGGGGAGAGAAATGGGAAAGAGCTTGACCACCCGCCCCACCGTCTTCTTTCAATCACTGAATCAAATGGGGAGCAGTTACAGCAATATTTTTGAGAAGACCAAATTTCAAATCATTGTTCTGATATTTTGTGATAAATAATCATGACATTTAAGAATGTCTTCCTTCCGGCTGTTGGGTAGTATGGTCAATCATCTTGGATATTAAGACACAAAATTACAAAACCATAAAATATTTTTCAACAGGCAATAAGAGGAAATCAAAATACACACCTGGCCCATTTAAGCCACAGACCATTACTTCCAGAACGCTATACATCATCCCACAGAGTAGGGAGGGAAAGCTGTAGACTGGCCTGGCTCAGCCCTGTGTTATGTATTCATTGTGGCCACTACGCTTTAGCTTTGGCTCTGGGGGAAAGATTATTTTATTTTATCATTCATTCATTCATTCATTCATTCCAACCCTCCCGGTCGGTTTCAGAAAACCAGGAAACTAGTTCATTCATTTGACAAATACGTATAGAAGAACATAAAGGAAAGGCCAGACACTGAGCTGATCAAGGAGAAGTGCTAAGGTGCAGAAGAGGTGATCTCTATGTCCAAGGACTTTATAGTTGGGTAAAAAAGGGCAGATGTCTGCTGAAAATGAGGGTAGTAAGGTACTCCAGTGGACTCCTGAGGAGGGCGCCTTCGTCCCTAGGTGGGCTATGGGATCAGAGCAGAGCGCTGTGCTCAAAGTCATCAGTGGAGTGAATTCACATGGGCCTGGGGGCCACGGTGACCCGGGCGGTAGGCAGTTCCATTCATCGCTCCAGCAGCTGGTGATGGATAAAAGGCATGACTTCATAAATCATTAGGCCAGTATAGCTGGAAGCTTCTAGAGGGGCAAAGACATCTTCACATGGGGTCTGGAGTTTGCACATTTGGGTTTGAATCCTGGGCTGTCACTAATCTGTGACCTCAGGAAGTGAATCAAGCTGAAGGTCAATTTTCTCTCCTGGCACAATGAATTCAGAACAAGTGTCTTACCTCTTTCACAGAGCAGTGAAATGGATTTAGTTCAACGACATCCTAGTGTTTTTCATACTGGTCTTATTAACCCAGACAATGACTGTGGACTAGTATTTTTACTTAATGGTGAGTGATCTACATTTTAAAATAGAAAACGAGGAGTCTTCTCACGGGAGATAACAACATTCAATGAAGTTTTAAAATAAAGCAAGAGTCTTAAAATATTTTATGCTTGCCTTCCTTTTGGAGCTGTATCCTCTTACCCGGGGGATCTACGTCCCAGGGTATCAGGGAAGGAAAATCTGAGAAGTACAGTTTATGGAGGCACTGGGTAAAGGGTAGGGCGGCGTGCAAATGGTGGTCTTCATGATTTGCAATCTTCATTTATTGACGGATCATCCTCTCCACGCAAAGCTGCCCTTTGGCTATAGACGTGGCTTTGGAGTTGGTGGATAAATTTAACTCACTTCTAGGTCTGCATTTACAAAGTGTTCTTAATTTGTCAAAAACACACAAAAGAATTGAGATCAAACAGAAAGCAGCATTTAGGTAAAGGCAGTGATACTGTGCACACCCCAAATGGGGTGAGGTTGGGATTGGGTCCAAAGGACAGAAAACCTCAGGGACCAGGATCAGCAAAAAAATCTTACAGCTAAGAAACAGTTCAGCCAAGCCCTGAAAGAGGCTTAGGGTTTCCCCTGGAGATTAAATGGGGCAAGTGGAGTTGGGGCAGGGTGGCAGGGACTGGGCAGTGAGAAGAGGGGCCGGTTGTCAAACTTAGAAATCAGGGTTGAATCCAAGAAGGACAGGAGGGGCAGACATATGTGTGTGACCCTATTTATGAAGTCACAGAGACATTCCGTGGCAGGAACCATGATGCATTCTTCACATCACCATCGCTCCCACCAAGGAGGAGGCTTGTGGGAAGTGGAATGGGCAGGACATGCGCAGCTCGCGGAAGGGTGGGAGAAACCATTAACGTGGGGCAACATGCTCACCCCACTGGACTCCGTCTCTCTCCTCCGAGCACCAACAGAGCGGAGCTGATGGAGCGAGCGCAAAGCAAAGCTGACGTTATTAGCGAGAGGCTCTTGGTACACAAGTGCCGCGCAAGTTCCACGTAATGATGTGGCACCTTGATGGCACCTGTTTCTAGTCAGAACATCCCGGTTCAATATTTTATCACAGCTTGTCATAAATATTCCATGAAACAAAACTCAGGAAGTAATACTGGATTTGGATAATTTTTCTAGTCTCGGAAGTCGGGGTGGCAATTTTCATTTTCAAAGCATCTAATCCGTTTCTTAATTATGCATGAAGATGGATGTGATGCTGTAATATTTAACACTATCAAGTGTTGTAGCAGTGGAGGGGACTTGGTTAAATAGTGAGGGAACAGGGTAAGGGACCGGGCGACAATGTGCAGGTAACCAAATGCTCTTCCCGGGTGTGGCATGTGTCAGCCCCGGATTTTATGGGAAAACTGGGGAATGAGCATTAATCCCACACGGCTCTTCTTTGCATGGAGTCGTTCATTTTCATTGTTCCCAGAAACGTTCTCTGCTTTTACTTGAGAGTGTTTACTGACTGGCCACCTGGGAAATGGTGCGGTAGGTGCACTTTGGTTGTTGGGCGCGTTCTACTTCCCTTTCTGTCCTCACCCAAGACTCTCACTTTTTGTAGGTGCTCAGAACACCTACGTAGCCTCAGATGCCATGTCTCATAGGAAAAAATAGGACCAATACAAGCCTTAATTTATTATTAGCAACCTCAGGCCTATGAGCTCTTATCTGGGAATTTGCGCGGTCAGTGGGGGAAAAAGAGGTCAAGCTCACACCAGGATCCTAAGTCAAGGGACTAGGACTGGAACACCTGGAAAGGTCTGAGTGCCCGCCCCTCCTGGGAGTAAACTGAGGCCCTAGGAAACTGGTGTCTGGATGTCAGTTCCAGTTGGCAAGGCACAAAGCTGGAATCAGGACTCAGTTACTCTTCACGGCCATCTTGTGGCATCTCAGACTAGAGTTCTCTGATTAAA
This sequence comes from Enhydra lutris kenyoni, assembly GCF_002288905.1. Lineage (NCBI taxonomy): Eukaryota > Metazoa > Chordata > Mammalia > Carnivora > Mustelidae > Enhydra > Enhydra lutris. The sequence continues at coordinate 9,419,034 of NW_019154145.1, read as the reverse complement.
GGAAAGAAAGTTCTAGATAGAAACCTCTTTGCATTAAGTCATTCTTCTGTTAAAGAAGAACTCTATCGGGACACCTGGGCGGCTCAGTTGGTTAAGTCACTTGCCTTCGGCTCAGGTCACGATCCCAGAGTCCTGGGATGGAATCCCATACCGGGCTTCCCCTGCTTTGTGGGGAGCCTGCTTCTTCTTCTCCCTCTGCCTTTCCCCCTGCTTGTGCTGTCTCTCTCTCTCTCTCTCTCTCCCTCTCTTTCTGTCAAACAAACAAACAAACAAATAAATAAATAAAATCTAAAAAAAAAAAAAAAAAAAAAAAAAAGAAGTACTCTATCAAGCCCCTGTTCTATGTCAGGCACCTGCAAGACCTAGGAGATACCCAGTAAACAAGACACTGTCCCAGCATCCAGGAAGCTTATCCACTCTCAAGTGAATCATCTCTTGCCTTTTTTTTTTTTTAATGTTCAATTAGCTAACATATAGTATATCAGCAGAGCATTACTTAATCCCGATTGTGGTGAGCGGGAATCACGAGTGGTGGTGATTCTGTTCTGAGGCAAGTAAATAGACCTTTTCCCCGAAACATCCATTCAGCAAGAGGGGACTCAACGGCACGCATCAAGAGGGGCGCAGTCGTGCAAGCCAATAACCTCCCATCTCCACTTAACAAGTGAGCTACACGGCATCCTACTGTCCTGAAAGAAATCACTGTGCTTTCAAAAGAGGCCAGTATCCCCGGGAGATCATTCACAACCCTGGCAGGATATTTTCATTTTCGGTTTGTTTTCACAGCTGCTGGTGGAGAGGAGTTCTCTCTCAGTGTATCAGCTACATTTACTAAACAGCACCCTATACGCACAGTTCTCCCACTTCATCTGCCCGTTGCTAGGATTTCCGAAAGGATGTGAAAAAGTTGAATTCCATCTGACATATTCGGAATCATTGCTGATTTGTTGACATTCTCCTAGTTTTCCGGGTGGCAACAGTGAGACGTTCCCAAGCACACTTGTCAAAAGAGCCCGCTGTGAGAGAGAGGGCCGTGCACGCTGAGGGGAACCCTTGAAAGCTTACAGAGCCACAAAAAGGGGGGAGCGTTGATTTTGGGGCTTTTGAAATAAACCAACTCAGAAAAGAAATCTACAAATATCCCTTAATACGCAGATGGCTTCCTGCTTCCCCTACCTTGCTCAGGTTGACTCCACCTCTTAGGAGACCAAGGGACCAGGTGAACATCAGGGGATCAGACTTCTTTGTGGAGAAGGATGCTCGGTCCCAGCGAGTGGTGCACTGGGATGGGCCCCTGCTTCCACCCGTAGTGCACACGGAATCCTTAAGACTCAAGCTGACACTGCTCTGTCTCAGGGCAGATACTCCGAAGTGCACGCACACACACACACACACACACACACACACACACACAAAATGCAGTTTCCTAATTGAATCTAAAATGTAAAGTCTTTGCTGTTTAAAAGGATCTTGCTATCTTGATAAGAAAAACTAATGAGATGCCCTTTCCGGAGCTGGTCACACAATAGCCCTAGTGACAAGGACCCCTATCAAGAAATAAAGCAGAAGATAAATGAGATTTTTCTAATATCCATTTCACCCATTGTTCACAAGTGTCAGGCAGTGCCGATTCTATTTATCATGGGGTGGGAGAGAGGAGACACGCTTTTGTAAAGAAAGCCTAAATTGCAGCATTGGATTTTTCAGCCACAGGTAAACCTCCTTTGTCACCTGGTAGAAAACAAAGCAAGGCTGCGGTATGTGGGGCTGAGAGGGGAAGGTTGTCCACATTTCTGCATTTTTTCCCCTTGGGGCCGCCAAGGCTCAGGAGAAGATCATTTGGAAGACAGGTGAGAAAGAGATTATTTCTGACTATGGACTCTATGAGTCTAGTATTTACAACGCATTAAACAGTAACTGTGTCGAATGTTCAAAAGGCAAATGGAGAATAGGAAATTGCTACTTAAGACTGATGCAATTTAGAATTTTCAGAAGCTACATTAAGACATAAAGCAAAGTACAGAAGTTCAATTTCAGGCCTCAGAGAAGGCTGGGTGTGTTTACAGGAATTCCCACAGTTCTTTTCTCTAGAAGGGGCTCCACAGGGACCAATATCTATGTTGTTCCATAAGATACATGGTTAATAAAGGAGAACACTGGACAAAATGATCCAGTAGAAACCAAGAAAATATTTAAATCTCTATGGTCCCACTCTGCGAAAATTTGCATTTGGAAAAATGACATAACTGTCAGTCATCAGGACGCTGCAAAGGGCCCCCTCAGGTGAGATGCTGAAAGGCTCACATGTCCCCTCCCAGCCCTGCTCAGCATTACAGTGGAGGTAGCCCCGCGATGGTTAAAACCTTTTTTAATATTTTACATTTCAAGAGAACTTTCTAATCTGCAGATGCAGAGGGCTGTGGCGGCTCCAATTCTCACAACTGCTGTTTACTGCGGATGCAGATGAAGAATGAATGTCCTTGTTCTCTGAGAGGGGAGCCGCAGCCAGGCTGGCTGAGAGGCAATCCACGTGGAGTGACAGGCCTGCCGGCGGGGGCACACACGGGGGTGGGGTTGGGGGTGGGGGTAGAGGGTGGGAAGAAAGGGCTGGGGATCTCAACACGCACCCCTTCCCTGGCTTCCGGTCTAAGCAGAGAGGGCGGCTCTCCACCTGCACCCCTACTGTCCACAGACCCCGCTGAGAAAAAGAATGATTTTGAGCCAATGTTAATTTACCCTTCTGGGAACTTTTACTATGCCTTTTGCTATTTTTAGAGGAAGTCTGCATTTTTAAAATAAGCATTTCTTCCCCACGATTCTTACATATTTTCATATTGTCGGTGCCCTCTAACAGGGTAGAGATAAGCATGGGGGGAGGGGGACAACACAAACGCTATCTTCGAACAGATTTTCCTTTTCAAAAGAGCTAAAGAACAAGCACAAAGGATTCATTTGCATTTCAATAAACACTTTCTCTTTCTAGTTGTTTCCCTGCTAGAAAGACATCCTCAGTCTGGCTGTGACATCATTATTTAATGCAGGCGACCGTTCAACGCTCTCAGTCTGTTTGGTAGCCTAAGTTCTAAGGTAATCTGAGTTTGACTTTGGGACTTTGCTGGAGGAAAGATTTGTAGAGGGGTACGGACGGGGGTGACTTGTCCGAAGTCCCTTTTGCTCCATCACTCACCTGACAAGATAACTGGGCAATACTGGTAAGGAGAGACACTTGCCTCAGATGATAAGTAGGAAAACCAACCATATCCTCGCCAGCACAAGAGGGATCCCTTCCTTCCACTCTTCCATCCATGTCTAGCAGGCTTCCTGTTATCTTTTTTAATTCCAGGATGGTCTTGGTTGACTACTGAATAAATGAATGAAGAATCAATCACTTGCAGACCACCTACGGTCAGGTCTTTATAGACGCTCAGAATCAGAAATAAAAGCAGTGTCCTTCCTCTCAAGGGGTTTACGATCTAGTTTAAAAGCTTATTAAAACAAACAGTATGAAAAATTACGGTAGCCGATGACACAGAATGCCTCAGGAGAACAAGGAGGGAGACCTAATACAGCCCGAGGGACACCAAGTTGAGTTTTTTTTTAAAGTTTTTTGTTTGTTTGTTTTGTTTGTTTGTTTTTATTTATTTGACAGACAGAGATCACAAGTAGGCAGAGAGGCAGGCAGAGAGAGAGAGAGAGAGAGAGAGAGAGGAGGAAGCAGGCTCCCTGCAGAGCAGAGAGCCCGATGTGGGGCTTGATCCCAGGACCCTGGGATCATGACCTGAACCGAAGGCAGAGGCTTTAACCCACTGAGCCACCCAGGTGCCCCCAAGTTGAGTTTTGATATTTATTTTAACCCACTTTTATCCAAAAATGATAATGGGGATGGGGTGAGGGATGTGGGAGAACTAACTGAGATAAAGAGAAATTTGTTTAAAATCTCTTCAGCGTTTCACCTGTGGAAAGAAGAAAAAGAATCCTTTGTGTGTTTCTAGACACTGCCAAGTGTAAGCATGTACTACAGAATTTACTTCTTAGGAACAACATGACAAAGTACTATATTACTGCCATTTTACAGATGAGGAAATTGAGACAAAGTCACTTGCCTAAGGTCACTCTAGGAAGTGGAGGTACCAATTTAAACCTTGCTCTGTCTGTATACAAATTGTCACTTTTTCTATGACACATGCTGCCTTCTAAATAAAACTGTTGTTGGTGGTGAGATGAGACTATGGGAAGAGGGTGACATTTCAAATTTATCTGGAATGTCCAGTAAGATACAACTGGTATACCACAAATTCTCAATAGTGTAGTTTATATTCTATGCAGAGAGATTTTGAAGCTTTTCTTTTTCCCTAAAGAAGGTATATCGTACTCATGTAGTCAATTTATTGCCAGTCAGAATGTCTGCTTCTCACACCCAAGGAGATGGGACTGGGTGGTGGGTAGAGTCTGGAAGAAAACAAAGATGGCTGAGGGGTGAGCCATCCATTGCCATAACTGGGCCAACGGATTTCACAATGTATAGTGGAAGAAGAAGGAAAATGAAGTCAAAGATTTTGTAATATGCTTAGTTAAATTTCTTTTCTGCATTTCTTTGATTCTCTGTTTCATGTTTAGGAAATAATACAAGAATGAAAGCAACATGCCTGGATTTATCCACCAAATTCCATTTTGACATCCATTCATTCATTTCTTCTGCAAATATTTATTGAGTGTCTATTATGTTAGTCTTAGAAATTCAGAGATAAAAGAAATGATTCAGGGGCGCCTGGGTGGCTCAGTGGGTTAAGCCTCTGCCTTCAGCTCAGGTCATGATCTCAGGGTCCTGGGATTGAACCCCACATCGGGCTCTCTGCTCGGCGGGGAGCCTGCTTCCTCCTCTCTCTCTGCCTGCCTCTCCACCTACTTGTGATCTCTCTCTCTCTGTCAAATAAATAAATAAAATCTTAAAAAAAAAAAAAGAAATGATTCAGGTCCTCAACAAACTCATAAGACTACTAAGACCACTGTGTAAATAAGCCATGATAGAATTATGCCATGATTCAGGAAGACAGAGATTTCTGTGGAAGTGTGCAGGACAGACCCAAATGTCTCTTGGCTGTTGGTAGAGAGGAAGGGGATAATTGAAGAAGGCTTAATACAGGCGCATGACAGCTGGGGAGGTCCTGATGTATGAGTAAAAGATTTGGGTAGCAAAGTGAGTAGGACTTGGGAAAAGGTATCCCAGCCGAAGGGAACAAAGAGTAGGAACAAAGGCATATAGAGGAGAAAGACTATAATATTTTCATAGAATTGCAAAAATGATTGAACCCAAGCATTTATTGAACACCTGCTATGGTCCAAACACTGTTAGGCAGAAAGATTTGAAGATACGATAAAATTTTCATCCTCAGCATGTTTAATATCTCATTGGAGAAACAGAGATATACATAATGGCATAAATAAAATAAAATAAAATAAAATAAAATAAAATAAAATAAAGACATGATAGAAATTGTGTTATACAGAGGGTGGAAGCAACATGCCCACAGTACAGGAGAAGCGGTGATGAGTTAAGGGATCATGAAAGGCTTTTTGGAGGAGATGACATTTGAAATGGGCTTGAACAATGAATAAGCTTTTAACAGACAGTATCAGAAGAAGGCATTCCTGGTAGCAAGGAGAGTGTGCACAAAGACAGGAAGGTATGACCCATTCTAGGAATGGAAGCTATTCCTGTGGACTGGAAGACAGCACACGCAAGAGGGATAGTGACAGATGAGCCTGGCCATCTTGACTCCAACCCCTCCCACAATCTTATTCTCAGTGATTGTCCCTAAGGAAACTTGTTTGCTTGGTCTAGACAACAGGGGAAGTCCTCACATTTAGAAGTTAACTCTAGGTTAAATCAGTTACCAAACTAAATAGTTTTATTTTTAAATTTGGAAATTATTTGCCTCAATGAGAAAAAAAAAAGATCAAACATTTACTGGGGATGTCCTAGACCCCTTTCATAATTGTGTGTGTGTGTATATATATATATATATATATATATATATATATATGCGCATATATATATATGTAATATATGTCAGGGCAATTAAAATCCATTTGCCATAAACTCTTACATTGTTGGAACAAAGTTCAAGTGGAAATGGTAAAAAGAAAAAGTGAATTTGTCATTTGCATCAATGGTTTGTGAAAATAATTACCTCCTCTAACACTTACAAAACTCTCTAAATGTTTTTCATTTTATATTTAGTTTCTTAAATGATAAGAACATTTTCAAAAAGGCACAAATCCTGTAAATTGCAAGCACTCTTTCAGTAACCAAAGAGGGAAATCTCAAGAGGTATGGTACGAGTCTGTGGTCCACTCCAGACTGGAAAATGTTCTTTTGTTATAAGTAAGAATAGGGTACACCACAAGCTGACAATAAGACTAGCCATTAAAAACACTCAAGATGCTTAGGATATTCAATTGCTCAGAAAGAATTTCATAACGTCCATGTTAATGAAATACTCCAGAACAACTACACATAGAGCTAGGATATACCTTAGTTTTCATGATCATAAAGTCAGAGTCTGGTATTACATGTTCTCTTCTGTATTTTTTCGAGAGTAAAACCAAGAACCAAATAGAATCTTCCCATCTACACAGGAACCAATTCTTTATGGCCCTGAAGAGAGTTTCACACTTAAAGAAACAGTTTGGTCCAGATAGCATGGGGAGTTTTGTCCTTTTCCAGTAGGTCTTGAATTGCCCTGAGGCAGAGGCTGTAATTAGTCACCTGTTTTCATCTTATATTCCTAATAGCCACTTCTTTAGCGAGCACCTACTTCCAGAATCTTACGTGTCTTAAAGCAATGGATGCCCTCCAACATGAGTTAGATGCAGTGAGAACTGGTCTCTAGATGGGCATTTCTCTAAAATGTTCCTTTTCTATTAATGTCTCAAGCAGAGAATCTGGAACTAGTCTTATTCATGACACTCATGATCTTCCAGTAGATATTGCACAAATGAGTCCACAGTTCCAAGGTCTTGTTGGACCACGGTATGACCATTTACCACGTACTCATGAATGAATGGATGGATGGATGAGTGAGTGAATAAATACGTTCATGCAGGAACTCATGAATGCATGAAGCCCATGTAGGCTTGGATTAGAGGATACTCGCAACAGAACTTCAGACACAGAAACCAAGAGGATCCATGGATTTATAGAAGCTTGGGCCCTTTGATTAGAGCATCAGCAATGCTCCTCTGGTTGCATTAAATTATATAAGTAAAAGAAAACAGTATGGTGGATGTTTTCTTCTGTGTACCAGGAAGATGCTGGCAACATTTTTTATAATATTTAAACATACTCTGCTCTATCCATGTCAGTGCCCTTAATTAAACTGAATATTTCTCCAGATTCTGTTTTTGATGAACTATTCATAAACCAAACCAAAGGAGAGACCACTTATAATAACCTTATGATTTTTCTTTTCTTTTCTTTTTTTTTTTTCTAAAGAAGTACAATTTCTAACTATTGTTGAACTTTATAAATATAATGCTTAGTTTTAGGACCTCAGAAATTCTACTTAACCCCTCTTCAGGGTGTGGAATTTAGTGTAGCTACAATAAAGGGCTTCTGATGTAAGGGACCAAAACGGGCCAGAATGTTCTATTCAGGTTAATTTGAGCAGAGCAGAGATGCCATGAAAAGTTCAATTCATTTGAGACTCAGTGATAAATTGAAAGATGAAATCTACATTTTCAGATCACCATTGTGATCCCATGCCAACTGAGGAAGAACACATTTCCTAGTTATATTTGCTGGGCATTCCCTGCTTTGAAGTAGATGTATCAGAGCCCTGAAATCCTGGGGTTCTCTACTTTTTGAGTGATGGCTACCAAGTTCTTCTCTGACACCCATTATAAGAGCCAGTGCTGACCTGGATGCTTCTCCTTTGTTTTGAGGAAAACAGAAGCTCAAAGGCAATGGCTACAGGATGTATTATTCTTTCTCTGGTGGTGAGGGAAGTAGGACAGTGCCGGGAAAATTGGGATCTAGAAAGACCAGGTGGGGTTCCAGTCCCAATCTTGGATGAATAAATATGTGATCTTCAGCTGAATGTCTCTTTCTGGGATTCTGGCACAATAGAACATGTTTTGAGGGGATACAGTGAATTCTTAAGGGATTAGACTATAATTCAGCACTGATAGCTTTCCCTTATTAATTTATCAGAGGTAGATCATTTGTGCAGTACAATGGAGAAAAGTGGATTGACAGGGGCTAGGACACTGGGTTCCAAAGCAAATGCTACTGGTTACCAGCTGTGTGTCTCTCAGGGCCCGGTTCCCTCATTTACACAACTTCATGATATCGAACACGCTTTGCACCTGGAAAGGTTTTCACCTTGTAGACACTGTTGACGTGTTCCACCTAAATCTCTTTCCTAGAAAGAGATAACATTCTAAGACTTATATCCTAATTATGAAAATAAGACTTGTTTCTCTTTATCCCAATAATCTCACCGCCGCATGTACAGATGTCTCACAAGTCTGGGTTTCCAGGATTGGGTGAACCACACCCTTGTCATAATCTTGCTTACAGATTATCTTCACAGGTCTTTTTGACAAGAGACGTACTTAAATTGTTGACTCCATGATGTTAGGGTAAAGAATCTCAAGCAATGGGGATTTCCATTTTCTCAGAAATTGGGGAGAAATTGGCTATTGGGCACCTAATGGGAATATTGCTAGTAGGTGTGGATATGACTTCCATGTTTGTCCTTGGTGATGGTAGAGGAAATTGAGGGTGCCATATTTCCATAGTGTTTATTTTCCACTTAAATTGCCCAATGCAGTAAACACACAATTACTGTGATGCAGCTCACTGACTTTCTCTGAAACGATATACTCTGCTCTAGCATGGGGCTATTAACATATTAGAAATGTGAATCTGATTTTAGTGTTGAACTCAAGGCTACTGCTGAATGTAGAAAGAAAAATGTTAATGTATGCAGCAGAAGGTATTTTAAATAAATATCTGTCATATATAGTTAAACTTGTGCTTCTCTGGTGTTAATTATGGCACAATCGGAAGAGAATAGAGAGGAAGGTATTTATTGCAGGTTGAAAAGCCAAATATTAGTTCTGGGACAAAGTAAGTCAAGTGAAGTAGCAATTATATATTGTTTTGATCATGCAGGAAATTCTTTAAAACAGATATTTTCTCATGTATATATTATTGATCAGATGGGAATAATTCAGATAAGAACTCCGACTAATTGGCCATTGAGATGGTATTTTGGAAGTGTTAAAACTCCATTCCTTTAGGTTCTTTGCTATATTTCTTATGTGAAGAATATTCTCACTTGATCATCTTTCCTTCAGGATATTTGCCACAGATATTTCTTTTCTTTTTTTTTTTTAAGATTTTATTTACTAATTTGAGAGAGAGAGAGTGAGTGAGAGAGAGCATGAGAGAGGAAAAGGTCAGAGGGAGAAGGAGACTCCCCTTGGAGCCAGGAGCCTGATGGGGGGCTCCATCCTAGTACTCCGGGATCATGATCAGAGCTGAAGGCAGTTGCCCAACCGACTGAGCTACCCAGGTGCCCTGACACAGATATTCTGTTTTGAGAGACCCAAATAGGCCCAAGGAAAAAAGAAAAAAAAATCCAACTACATAATAAGCATTTTTAAAACATTCTTAAAACATGAGTTATCAGAAATTATATTATCAGAGTTGCCACAGCAATCCCTCAGAAGGAAGCATCTGGAGATCACAGGGATGGTATCTGTTTACTAAGTAATCACCTTGCTACAGATAGAATTTGAAAATTATGAATAGAATTTGAAAATAATGCCTAAAATTCTTTTCAAAGGCATGTAGAGTCTCTCCTATGCCAACATTTTTCATTTTGCTAATTATTTAGAGAGAACTTGGACATGTTTATTTTTCATGCTGTGGCTTTTGAGGAGAGCAGGCGGAGAGGTAAAGCTATATGCTTCTCTACATATATATATTCACTCCCCTTCTACCCATATCTCTCAAAAACAAAGATTTTATACAACACACAGTGCTTAAAGGAAGAAAGTCTTTCTCCTTTCCTCAGATGTACAGAGCTAATCTAGCATTAAAGGGATAAAGCATGGAAGAATGGGGCACCTGGGTAGCTCAGCGGTTAAGTGTCTGCCTTCGGCTCAGGTCATGATCCTAGGGTCCAAGGACTGAGTCCCGTATGGGACTCCCTGCTCAGCGAGGAGCATGCTTCTCCCTCTCCCTCCTCCTGCTGCTCCCCCTGCTTGTGCTCTTGCTCTCTCTGTCAAATAAATAAATAAAAATTTTAAAAAAATGTTAGAAAAATTCAGAGATAAATCCTGCAGTGGGACAAGATTAGAACGTGGAGTGGCCTCCTGGAAGAAACACTGATCAGCTGGTACATGGGCCATTCCGCAGAGGAAGGAAAACGGGCTTGGAAAGATTCCTCTGATATGTCTGAGAACTGGACTTTAAAAGGACTCATTTTAGCAAGGTCTGAAATAATTTTTTGAATAATTCACATGTAAATTTTTTTTTTTTTTTTTTTTTTTACTTGCAGGGTGAGAAATAAATGAAGAAGCTATTTCTGCTGAGGGTGTCTGGGCAATTTGTTAAGTGGGTCAAAGGAATCACAGAAGAAGTCACGTTGCATTGCATCAGGATGACCTCTACTGCCAGGGAATGCGGCAGGAGTGCTCTGCCTTGCCCCTTGGATTTGAGCGCAGCGTCACTTGCTTGGAACAATGAAATGTACGCAGAAGGGACGCGAGTGTCTACTGGTCTAATTGCTGATCCCTGGCTCTTTGCTGGTCCCTTCTGTGACATGGTCTCCATGGAAGCCCGTGTTAATTGGAAGGTGCTGTTAAGGTTCGCCTGGAAAGCCGAGCCAACACATAGAGGATCACTGTCCTGGAGAATCATCTGGATCCACAGCAGACTTCAGTTGGGCAAGCAGTATGCTTTGGCTGTGTCAAATCTCTAAGAATCTGAAGACGTTGACTCCTGCAGCCTAACCTAGCTTATCCTCACAGAAGCTAAAACCCAAATTAAGAAGGAATATTTGAAGTTGGCATGTTATTCACTTGTAAAACACAGGGAATCGGTTGGCAAACCACTATAAGCAGTAGGATAATTCAGTAATGAATTCAGATGAAGAGACTTCATATATACAACCAACGATAAATATAGAGGTATAGTAGAAGAAAAATCTCTATTTGCAGGTATAGCCTCAAATTGAGAATATGCCTATGAATATAATTAATGAGACATGTGCATAATATATACAAAGAAATTTTTAAAACATTATTAAAGAACTCAAAAGAAAACAAATGAATATAAAAGCATATCAAGTCTTGGCTAGGAAGATGTGGCATCATAAAGATTTAAGAATCATCTTAGGTTAACTTGTAAATTTCCTGTGCTCCAATTGAAATAGTCAGATGAGCTTATTTCAAAGTACTTATGACAAAATAAAAAGTAAGAAGCCCAGGGAAATTCAAGGAAAGCAGAGAGAGGGGGAGTAAGCTAGCCTCAGGACTTACTAAAATGTATTTAAAGCTACGATAAAAACTGGTGATTCTGGTAGTTGAATAGACAGAGTTGGAACAGTTTAGGAATTTAGAAATAAGCCCAAATACATACACAATTTTAATATATGATAAAAAATGGGAAATGATGTGATATTCATTAAAGAACAAATGGCTAGGTATCATGCAAATATCATATCTCTACCTCACTACTTAAACAAATACACATAGTAGAGGAGTCCAATTGTCAAAGGTTAAAAAACTAAAATCATTAAGATTCTAGAGAAACCAATAATCTCAGAGCAGGACAGTGCTTTCTAATAGGACACAAAGCCAGAAGATCTAAAAGATTGAAATGAAAAATCTAGTTACATAAAAATAAAAACATTTTCTATGTGATCCAAAACCAAAAATCAAATAGAAAGGTAAAGGAGAAACTATAAAAAAAAGTTTGCAACTCATGAGACAGTTACTGTTCTTAATATAAAAAGATAGATATTAATATAAACAATAATCCAGTAGAAACATGAGCCACGGGTATGAAATAAAGCACTTAGGAGGGAATAGAAACATACAAAAGGATTCCAAGCCAGAGAAAAGTAAGCAAACACTACACTAAAAGATTTATTATCCCAGATGAGCAAAGATCCGAAGCAGCCTATGAACAGTGTGGATGAGGATGTAGGGAAATAGGAACTCACTGGCATTTCTGGTGGTTTAACTGTTAAAACTTCTACGGGAGTAATTTAACAGTGTCTACTAAAAAAAATCCCCATAGTTTTTGAGCCATTATTTTAATTTCTTTAAATTTGTCTTATATACTCATGCAAGTATGAAATGAGAAAAGCTCAAGTATAGCTCCAAAAATAGTTTCTGGAATAACAAATAATAATAATAACGATAATAATAAAGACTGAAGAGTGACCTCAAGCTCCTAAGAGAGAAGTATTTTCAAGGAAAGCATGGTACCTCCATATACTGAGATACAACGCAGCTGTTCTAAAGAATGAGGCTTCTCTACATGACTCACATGGAGCGAGCTACAAGCTAAATTAGGAAGCGAGAAATTCCGCACTCAGGTGCGGTCCCTAATATTGGCATATATTTGTACCTTTGTGTGTGCATAGTGTAATTCTAGAAACCTATTCTAGAGCCCCGGCAGGCGTGCTTGGCTTTTGGGACAGGAGCTGGAACACTTGGTTCGGGGTTAGGAGGACTTCCTTCCTACCTGATGAATTTCATACCGCACATCTTCGTAACCTACTAAAATAATTGGAATAATCAAACACAACGAAACAGAAAGGAGTTTTAGAGATTTTAAGGAGAGTGCAGATTTACAACAGATTAGCAGTTCTAACAGACCCACAAGGGATAGACAGCACCCGAGGGCTGACCGTTTACAGCGATCCAACGGCCAGATGGCCTGGTGTGTTCACTCATTTCACCTTTCCTAGAAGATCTAGATGATCTACTCTTCCAAACAGTAGAAGTGACTACCTTTTTTCTTTTTTTTTCCAATTTTTAGGGGAAATTTGGAAATGGAGTTGTGCCTGCAGAATCTACAACATGAAGCTTCTAGAACTACCTGTAAACATCAAAGAAATCATTGGATGAGCCAGGTGATGACTTACAAGGTTAGACAGCTACTACAAAACCCATTTCATCCCTCACTGCACCCCACCCTTTGTGCCTGTGTCTCTGAGAAGGGAGAAGGCACCATCTGTCTTGCTCCTGTGTGCGGAAGGCGTGGATCAGCTTCATGGCTTAAAATAAACTCAGAAATAATAACTTCCCCACTTTGCTTTTAGTTATGAGAATATAGCTTAAAACATTTTGGCATGTGAGAATAAAGCAGAAGGGGAGAGCTGGAATGAGGATGGGTTGGTATGTGGGAGCAAAGAGAACTAATAGTTAGGAACGCCTGCCATGTGGTGGGCACTGTGCTAAGTATTTCACGTGGCTATTTCATGTATCCCTCACAAGGCTAAGAGGTACGTGCTGCTAATACCATTTTATGCATGAAGAGAAGTGCAGTCTTGCAGCTGGTAAGGGGCAGCTTACCATGTTCCCAGCCCCCATAGCACCAGCCATTATTTTATTTGGTATCTTTGTTCAATACATTCCCATTTTCTTATCTCGCCTTCTGTAGGTCATCATCCTTTGTTTAGGAGTAGACTTTCACCTGTGCTATGAAGAATTGTGATGCTGAGCTCTTAGAAGAAGAGGAACTGAGTGTCAAATGTGGATGCTCTTCCAAAAAAGAAAAAAAACTGGTGATTCACTAAAATCTCAACTCATTCATGTTCCAGGAATTTACAGCTTCCCTCGTCTTTTCTTCAAATACAGTTAAGATCCTACATTTCTTAGTTTTAGGCAAGTTAAATTATTTTATTGTCAACTTTTAAGTCATTTCTCAATGGAATGGTTGGTGCTGGGATGACTTCGTTATCCCTGCTTTGAGACAGCTTCTGGAATTTTCTAAAGCTAGTGACAAATGGGAAATCTATTTCTGGGTTGGAGCTGGTAGGTCAGTCCTGAGCCCTTCGGGTTCCTTCTGTGTGCACACAGAAACGTCTCAGGTCCAAATAACAATTTCCAAATATATGTCCCTGGTTTTGAACTAGATTTTTCTGTATCCCTAGTCCAGTTTGTTCAAACTCACCATGAGTCTGGCTTTGTTTCTAATGAGCAAAGGTGCCTTTGTTACTTCTAAAGACTTCTATTTAGAAACAAAGTTCCAAATGTCAGGCTGAATCTGGAAGTGATTACTCATCGGGATAAAACATGATAAGTACATATTTGAATGAACGCTCACAGCTGTGTTTTTTATTAGAGAAATTCAGTGAGAAGAGTTTTAAAGCTGTGTTATAGTTGAGAATCTTTAGGTGTATAACATTGGCAATTCCAAATTAGAGCTCTCCTGGCAACTGCCACTCCGTGACATCACATTTTATGTAATGAGGCATAAAAATGAACACTTTGTGCACTCCACAGCAAATTCACAGGCAGGGGGGGAATCGAGTGAAGGGTAGTGTGGGAGCTACCTCCAAAGTCTTCATTACAATGTTTCATCCCTTCAATTTCTTTGTTTGCAGCTCTATTTTTGCAGATCTAACAATTTAGTGATTCTAACACACTGCATGCTCTAAGTGTTAAAGAGAAAATACTCAATCCCTTTTCCTAGTCCATTTATCTGACTCTCGTTAATTTCCCTTCCAATCTGTAAGATTTTGTGGAGCCATTAACAGGTTCTATGTTTATACTTGTCCAAATCTCACTCATTTTATGAGCTGTTGGTTTAACGGCTACAAAATGTTTTATAGCATCTAGCGACAATCCCTACTGAGTGGATCTAGTTTCAACCTGTCACCAGAGTCCTGATTTTGGCTTCTGTCTTTCTGACAGCTAGGGGACCAGTCACTATTGAATACAGATCTGAGTGGCCTCCCATCCAGATGGTGGGTGTAGGGATTATGTCTCTTCCCAGATGAGATAAAATTCCTTGCCCAATATTTAGCACAACCCCTGCTAGGCAAAAGGAAAAAGTTAGTGAGAACTGAGATACCCTTGGATGGCCTTTATAATTGCTAATTTTGAGCTGCAGAGGGGACTTTGTGCTTGTGAATGCCCTCACATTCAAGATGTGAATTGAACAAGCACTAATTCCTCAGTCCTTTCCCCCAGACGGAGCCACACAGATGGGCTGATTAAAATCATAGGTCTGTGTTAAAAGAAAATTATTGCATTAGAGGAAGCATTTGGGGAAAGTGGGCGATGGGTTGGGGAAAAAAATAACAAACAAAAACAGATGGAGTGTCTTGCTTGGCAAGATATTATTCCATTATTCTTTTATTATCTAACTTCTGAAATGGGAGAACATAGAATAATGATAGATACAGATTTGTCAGTAATAAATCATCAGGTAAAACTCCTTCGGGGCCATAACAACTAATAGGCCATTGTTTTAATAGTTTTGCAAAAGCTTGATTCTTTTTGTCTTTATTTGTGCTTTGCAATGGTTTGCTTAGGCAAAGAGCTACTGCAAACGATGACGACGTCACGTGCAAAGTGCCCAGATCCCTAAAACAAACCCTTCCAATTAGTACTTTGAAATGGAGTATACTGGCCACTCCAACATTCTCACTAGAAAACAGTTCACTCAAAGAGTTCTGTTATCTTTAAGCACACTGGTGCTTTTGTTGGAGAGATTGTTATTCCTGAAGTATTTTGGTTTATGTAATCCAAAAAGTACGTAGCTCAGGTAACAATGATTTTGAAGTTTATGTTGCAGAAAGCATGGTGGGCATTTGTCTAAGATGATGTGAAGAGAGCATTAATTAAACATCAAGAGATCAAATTTTAAAAAGGAGGTTAAAAACAGTTTGCAGATTTTTCTAGAGAATATAGAAACCCTACCGTTAAAAAGCAAATGCAAAAAATAAAATAAAATAAAATAAAAAGCAAATGCACCCACTAGTGCAATAAATTACAAACTGGATTCCAGGCATAGGAGTGCCTTTTGTGAGCACAGTTTCCTTCTAAAACCATGGGGGGCAATTATTGACTTCTGGCTACTTTCAAAGAATGGGAAAACGAACTAGGGTAAGATAGCAAAGAAGACCAGCACCAAGGGGTATATGGGGGCAGAGGTCCAAGGTCAGGGTGCTGGAGAGATTTGGGGTGATTATGCACCAGAGTCCAGTACCTGGGAGACCCATCATTACACAAGCTCCAGAGAGAGTAGAATATCACATCACAACCTATTAACACCATTGGATTAAAAATGTGGGCCCTCTCTACTCTTTATAAGCTTTATTTTTTTTTAATTAACATATAATGTATTATTTGCCCCAAGGGCACAGGTCTGGGAATCTTTGGGGTTTTAAAAGGTGATTCTCTTATTCATAGTCATCATTGTTTTCTGGGGATCCTCTTCTCTATGATCATGAATTTCTGGGAAGGCTGCCTAGTAAAGAGGAAAGTTTCATAGTCAGATACCGAATTACGGTTATCTGCCACTTTCAGCCCAGTGACTTGGGTAAGCTACTTCATGTCTCCAAGACTCCAATGACAGAACCTTCAAACTGGAGACTGCACTCCCCACCTCATACACTTTTTGGAAGGACTGGTGAAACACACGCAGGGAAAGGATCTAGCAGAGCGGGTGGCATATGGCGGGTGCTCCATAAATGAGATTTTCCCCTCCCTTCCTTCTGTTCTTTTTTCTGGAACAGGAACAGCTCAGTCTATATGATAATAAGAATTTGGTTCCACACACATAAGGACCCAGATAAAAGTTTTGACCATGCCATGGGGCATTCAGTGTTTTTAAGAGGATTAGGTAAGAATTAGGCATCCATAAGGTCCCAAATAATATGTTAAAAACTAGAATAGAGTGATGAACACATGATATGCCCATGGTCCTCCTGTATTGCAGTTTACAGCGTGGCAGGCACTGGAAAGAAAGCCCATTTTATGGGATTATCTAGAAAGTTTCCTTCAAAGGGTAGACGCTGAAGTGTTCCGAGACCAAAGAAGACCAGGGCTCGTGGGAGAAGGTAGGATCTCAGTAGCATCAGACACAATCCTCTTCTCATGCCACACAGTCCCCTTGAGCAGGCCACCCCAGTGACACCGTCCCCTGAGATCACTGATGGCTGAGAAGTAGGTGGTGAGGCTTAAAGGAGAAAACATTGGTGAAAGAGTTTTGGAACCTAGAGGGTGCTAGACAGACACAGGGGACTTTCGTCATCCTGGGCTCTCTGCAGGCCTGCACCCTGGGGTGGTCTGACCTCCTGCAGCTGGCTCTGATCTCCCAGGTGTGCTCCCTGGGGTGGGGGGGTGGGCTGAGGGCTCCGGGAGGCCATTCTGAGACACTCACTTATTTCAGAGTAGCCCACAAGCAGACAAAACTGTCAGAAATACTGAGCTATAACTATTGTAATTCTAGTCATCCCTAAAGAGCCCCTCCCCGCCCCCCACCCAATCTCCGCTTCCCTCTGAAGGTCCACGCACTTACTCAGGTTTTATTGGCAAGTGTGAGAACCCTGAGACGTGAAGCCATAGGGACCTAACTCATAGCAATTCTTGCAACGAAAACAAGTTTGTCCTCCTTTCAGTGCATAAAATGAGGCTCTTTTAGGGGATGTGGAGGCCCCACATACATCTTTACTGGTTGGTCCTGGGACCTGGATTTCTTTGTCAAATTCTTTGTTTAGTTATAACTAGCAGTTGTAAATTAGCAGTGGCTGTTTCTTTTTCTTTTTTCTTTTTTTTTTCTTAAGGTTTTATTTATTTGAGAAAGAGAGCACAAGCAGGGGGAGCAGCAGGAAGAGGGAGGAGAAGCAGGCTCCCCACTGAGCAGGGAGCATGACATGGATTCGATCCCAGGACCCTAGAATCATGAACTGAGCTGAAGGCAGACACTTAACCCACTGAGCCACCCACTCCAGTAGTGACTTCTTAAATGCCAGAGACCTAGAGTTTGGGATCAGAGAAACCCTCCAACAACTTGTACTGAATTCACAAAGTCCCATTGACAGTTTAGGGAATGCTAAAAAAAAAAAAAAAAAAAAAAAAGATTAAAATTAAAAAAAATAATAAAACCCCTCTGAGCCCTGTAACACATGGTATGACATCGGTACATCAGTGACATTGACAGAGAAAAATACTCCACAACTTAATATTGCATTGTAAACAGGTGATTAAGGACAGAGTTTTCAGGATTTGAGGACTTCAAAATTAATATACAAGAGACAGCACATTTTAATAAGCTGTCAGTGAAGTACACTAAATAGAAAATATCCTGCTGCCTCCCACCAGAGCTAGCCAGCTGACGCATGAGTCTGCGTCAACTCAATAATATAGGAACCCTTAAAAGCATTTAACATTAAGTTCTAAAATAAGAAAAGAAAGTGGAAAGAATAAAAATCTATAGCAAAAAGACGAAACCCTAGAGGAAGAACTCAAGAAAGTGTGTTTATTTGTATCTCCCCCCGCCATTCCCTTACGAAAGCTTTGTCAGTAGTTGATGGGTCTCACAGGCGCGAAGCTGTTAATCACATTTAGGAAATTTACATGCTGTTAACTGCATATGAAACTCACTTAAGTCGGGCAGATTTACTACCCCAGATCAGTCTTATTTCATTTACTCTACTCCTGTCGTTAATACAAATGCACTCTAACATGAGTATGGGAGTCTTGACTTGACAATCGCCCTTTCTTTTTCTTACGAGGGAGGCCCGGATGCAGTTCCTGACCTGTCAGAAGAAGGTGTGGTTAGAAGTTCCCAAACAGGAGGAGACTGTAAATCAATAAAGCGACTAACATGCTTCGCGACTGGGCTCAGGCACACAAGCACACCAGCTTAACGACAGTAAACTCGAGGTGGGAGAAAAAGTCGACATTAGCTTTTTATTTTGGTGCAAGTCGGGAGCAAATGCCAAAATGTTCTCTCTCCAGGCAAAAGCCAGATTCTAGTGGCAGGTGAAGCGGTTGTTAACTGCACCGTTCTACATTTGAAACTTGTTGGCGGACAGCTTGGTATTTTCAGAGAAAAAAAAAAAAATCTCGTGAAATAGATCCAAAGGCTACAGCCTTCAGGACATGAATAAAGCAAATGAGGAAAACTGTGCTGGCTCGGAGTCACCCGGATACTTAGATCCACACTGTCCCTTTGGGGCTCAGAATGATGCTGTGTGTGACTCGTACCTTTTGCCCTGCTTCAGTGAAGAGGGGATGAGAGGTCCAAGAGGATGCTCGGTCCTCTTGGAAGAGAAGGAGGCAGTGAAGAAAATGTTGCTGAAGGAAGCTGGTCCCACAAGGAAGGACACTTTCTAATGCTCGAGCTACAAATGAACAAGTACGAAGTTTTCACTTTGGCCCCGAGGCGATCTCATTATGGGGAAAACCTTGCTTCTCAGAGCTTCAAGATTTGCAGTTTTGAAACCTAAGTTCCCAGCTGATCCAGCAAAGCATGATGCTCTTTGTTCTGTGAAAATACAGGACATTATTGCTGTGCTTCTAACACACATGCCACGTAGCCTCATGGGCAAAATGGGATTAATACTGGTGCCCACCAAAGTGCCTTACAAAAGGTTGCCATGAGTATTAAATGAGTTAATTCATAATGGCAGCTTCACATAGTACCAGGGCAATGAAATCTAGCTGCCGTTGCTTTCCTTGTCATTATTGTGGCCATATTTCCATAGGAAGAATTGTGCTAAGTCACAATACTCAGAAGGCAGGTAAATGATAACACTGTAAGTGGATTACAGGCCAACTGGGAGAAATTCTAAATTTGTTTCTTCTCTCCATTCTCTACCTGCAGGATTAAGGAAACGTTACCAACTTCTCTACATTTTTACTTGGCTGCCGTCTAATTAAACTAATCATGGAAAACTGTCAAGGCAAAAGAAGGTCACAAGAGGGCAGCTCAAAGTTGGAATTTTTAAAGTTATTTTGCTTTATTTATTTATTTATTTATGAATTTATTTATTTATTTTAGAATTATTATTATTTTCTCTTAGAGAGCATGGGAGTGCGGGCAGGGGGAGAGGGAGAGGGAGAAAGAGACTCTTCAGCAGACTCCATGGCTAGCCCGGAGCCCAACATGGGGCTTGATCTCACAGTCCTGAGATCCTGACCTGAGCCGAAATCAAGAGTAGGACGCTTAACTGACCGAGCCACCCAGGTGCCCTGATTTTATTTTACATCATATCTTTGGGGAGTTCAACTTGAAGGAACATTCTTATCCATGCTGCTATGGGTAAAAGCCACTAGCAGAGTGGATATATGGGTCTATGTGACATGTTATTTTATTTTATTCTGAACAACAAAAGTGACAGAACCAAGACCTTTCCTTCTGCCATTTGCCTCTTTTTGTTCCTGAATTTCTCTTCTTGCCCCCTGGAGGAAAGATGATTATCTACTAGTTATTTCCACAACACAGAACTCCTCTCAAAAACCTCAATAGCCAGGATCATTGCCTTAGCTCGTTAAATTCCAGGAATGCATCGGAGTATAGTACGATAGTCACCGAGTTCTAGATCCACTGGGATTTGAGACCGTCCCCCAGAGTTTTCTGCAATCCACACAGATCATGGCATCAGCACTAGGTTTATATGCCGAAAACATGGGACGGCATTAATTTGGGTCATTTTTACAAGCCATTATATATCGACACCAAATTAGCCAAATGTGATGTGAATTGATTAAGGTAGCTAGATTTACTGATTGTACCAAAACAAAAATCATTTTGATTCCATAGATGCAGACCAAATCTTTTAAGGGATCAGCGTAATGCACTGCATGACAGAATTATTACTCATGTGTTGTGGCTCGATAAGGTTCATGCGTGCTGGAGCAAAGGGGAGAGGTTAAAGGTGCTAACGGCCTTAATGGCTTGGAAACTGACAGGGAGCAGATTTCTGGTTTGGATCGCAGAAATCTGTGTGCCCAAGCTCTGCTATGATCCACTGTCACTAAAGCAGAGGAGATGGCAGAAATGATCAAAGGCCACGGAGAAAGCTCTGTGTGACCCATGAGAATAGTCTTCCAGGAACGCACTGCCTCGCATATACTGTTCTTTCTCCTTCCAAGAAAAAAAAAAGGAAAAGCAAAACGAAACGCGGAATAGTCAGTGGAAATGCAGGGACCAGAGCACATTCCGGGGCGACTTGCTGCGTCTAATTCTATCAGTCTTGTCAGACGGGCAGTCCACCTTCCTGGGCGGGGGGTTAAGCACATCACTCTGCAGTCTCACTCGCTGGGTTCCGCGCCAAGCTGGCCGCTTTTGCTCACCGGCTGACACTTCACTTCTCTGCCTCTCAACTTTCTGATTAGGAAATCAGGTAGAGTTGACCCGATCTTGTAGAACCGTGATAAGCATTCGATGAGATAAACTCAGGCAGAGCACTTAGGACAGTGTCTGGCCCGTTATATTATATTATATTATTATACTGTAGGTCTTCCCCCTTCATCATCCTCATTTGTCCTGGATCATCCTGCTTAATGCTTAAGTTCGAGTATGCTTCCTCCAAGATCCAGAAACCACTGGCTTTGGTGTGCTGTTTCCCAGGGGGTCTCCTGTTGCACAGGCCTTGGGTTCTATCAGTGGCCAGGGTGAATGGAGTGCTCCCCAGCTCTGCCGAAGGGAGAGAGGCCTGACGCCATAAAACACTGCCAGTGTGACGTAATTCCCCGCTGCTAAGATTAGCATCTCTCCGGAATCTGAATACAGTGGAGTGATAACTCAGAGTAAATTAAACGATGACTGCAATCAACTTGCAACCTGCCCTTTTACTTTTAGTAAAATCTGCACCTCTTTTCTGACGCGTGTTTATGGCCCATATTACCCACATCTGCTGCCCTCTGAGAGCAAAGAAGAGCTTCTTCCAGATACTCTCTACAGACAGGTTTCGAATTCTGGCAAATAGAGACAGCAAGGCCATTATTCACAGGAACAGATTCCACAGGCTGCGCCTTCCATATGAATGAAAAGCATTTCATCAAATTGTTGTATTGTTTAAAGCAAGGTTGCTGATGGCTGTGAAGAGGGCTCCAACCACCTACTCTGAAACCTGGTACCCAAACACACATCCTGCCTGGGGTCCACTCCTTTGCCTTCCTACAAAGGAACTTGATCTTGACCTTCAGCTCTTTTCCCAATCCAGAGCCTTAATCTTGGCATTTCTCAAGAACCAGTCTGTCCTTTCAAGATGGTTATCCTTCCCTGAGTTACATTAAAAGAAGGTCTCGAAACCAAAGATACATTCATTTGAACTCTGCTTCTGAATTATCTCAGAGGATGCCCTGTCCTGGTAGTGGCTGATCCTGGCTTTGCCTCTGAATCACCTGTGGGTCTCAGCCCTGGAGACCGTCAATGGGGGGTTGGGCACAAAGCCTAGGAATGGGTACTTCTAGAAACTTCCACAGGGTCTACAGTGTGCAGCCAGCCTGTGAACAACTTTGCTTTTCATTTTGCCACTCCGAGTACCCTCAGGGTGCCACATGAGAAACTCCTTTTAGAATTCAGAGCTGAGAGAGAGGAGGAGGCAGGCCCCCGCTGAAGCAGAGAGCCCGATGCGGGGCTTGATCCCAGAACCCTGGGATCATGACCTGAGCCAAAGGCAGAGAGTTTAACCCACTGAGCAACCCAGGTACCCCTAGAAATCAGAGCTGAGGAAATTTCTTTTCTCATAATGACACAGCTTTCTTTCTTCTAAATAGAGAGATTTATATAATACACTCTACTTCTTATTATACCTGATAGAAGGAAACTTAGAGTAAATTTAGGGTTCACTCACAGAGGCTGCCTCAGCTCTCATGGCAAGTATATTCAAGCCCTTATTTTTTATTTACTTTTAATATCTCTCACAAACATGTTTGTTACTTATTTTACTGTGAGTTTTCTCAAATTCTTGAGGGAATCACTTCTTGGTTTTGCTCTTCAGTTTTTCAACTATCCAAGAGTGAAAATGGACTAAATAATACTAATAATAATGAATACTACAACTACTACTAATGAAATTTCTTAATGTTTCTTGACTGTTCTATGTCCCAGGCGCTGTGCTAGGGGATTCACACAGGCAACGCATGTCAGTTGCCCTTCCTCCTTTACAAAGGGGGCTAAATTTGAATTCAGCACCCCCCCACCCCACCCCCCCCAAGCCCCCAGTCTATAGCCTGCTCAGTTCCTGATCAGGAAATCCCTCTCGGGGATTTCTGTTCCTTCTGAGCAGGAATGCCAGCTCTATATAAAATGCTATAGTAAGCACTGGTAACAATATGCAGCTTTGTCCCAGATGCAAAACTCAACTTTCCTTCAACCTTGTCGCTGGAAGTCCTCTCAAAAGAAGCTTCATCAACAAACTAGCTCTTCCCAAAGAATCAAGGGGGCTGAGGATGTTTACACGACACATTGAATTGCACAGTAGACCTTTTGGATCTAAAAAGTTCTGTTTTACCCTCTACTAAGGGGAGGGTTTGCCCATTAGTTATTTCCCTAGATTAGGGATCAGCAAAGCTCTTCTGTGCAAGGTGGGAGAGTAACAATTTCAGGCTTTGCGGGCCATCTGGTTTCTGTCACAGCTCCTCAACTCTGCCCTGATCCTGTGACTCGAAGCCACAGACGGTATGTAAACAAATGAGCCCTCGCTGCATTCAGTACATCTTTATTCACAAACAGGTGGCAGGCTGAATTTGGCCTCTGGGTCACCAATTGTCAATCTTGCCCTAGAGTACTCCTTTTGATATTGTACGGGTTCTCTCTCCCTTCTTTGTTCGGCTCTTTGTCAACTCTATTCCCCATCCCTGTCATCACCAAGAACCCCCAATGACCTTTTCTTCCTGTGTACAGTGATTCTCTACTTTTCTCCAGAACTTTGACATCAGATGGTACCTAAGCCCCTGGGTCCCAACTTCTGCTCTAAACTGTTATGAAGATGTTTTTGCAAGCAAACACAATTCTCCCATTGAAAGGGATTCCGGTGCTCAATGATTAGTTTAGATCAGATGACAGTATTCTCTGCCTCATTTGATCCTATCATCTCAATAGTCCTGTAAACCAGTTGTCAAAAACATGAATGCCTTCGGATCGGCAGTGACCAGGTAGGTGAGACCACAGGGAGGAAGGAAATAGAGCTGAATTGGAAAGGCATGCTATGCCTGAAGAATTCACATCCATCTTTAGAAACCGTGGCGTTCACGGACAAAATATACCTATGGCCTAAGGTGAGCCCAAAGACTACAGTGTGCAAACTGTTCTGTAAAGTTTTTAGGTATTATTTCTGCATGTCTGAAAGTAAGACTCAAAGTCCAAGTGCTTTTTCCACAGCCAGTAAATGGCAGAGCACTTGAGAAAATATTAATAGAAATCCTGCTTGCTATATGCCAAGCCCTGTGACTGGCCTTGGAAATACTGTGACAGCCTAGGAACAGCTCCTGTCCTCAGGGAACCTACAGTTTGATGGGGCAAGAGGCCCATACAGTGTACCCTGAGAACCCCCCAGTGGGGACTGATCAGGGCATTTTGCAGTTTCATGGTAGAGTCATGGAAACCCACCCTATGTGGGCGTGGATTCCTGGAAGATGTCATAGTTCACTTGATATGCAAAAGACACATGGAATTTCAAGAGGTAAATTTTACCCTGAGCCAGAAGGCCAAGGATAGTGCAATGACCCTGAGCTAAAAAGGAACATACTCCTTTCAGAGAAAGGAGTATGGAACACTGGGCCACAGTGGGAGAATTCCAGAAGAGACTGGCTAGGAAGAAAGACCCAGATCATCCTGAATCTTGAAAAGGACTTATGCCTAAGGGCAATGGGAGCCATCAAGTGGTTTTAAGTATCAAACACACATTTTGAAAAGATCCTTCCAGCTGGATTATAGAAAATGGGTTGGAAAGACGCAAGCCTGGAACTGGAGTTGGGCTGTGATAATCCAAACAGGGCATGGTGTGAGGGTTGAGAGAGCTGGTCAGAGTCAAGTATCAAGGCAGTGCATTGATGGGTTCCAGATCGTTTTGCTTTATAGAAGGCATCAGGGAAAGGAAGTAGTCAAGGGTCATGTCCGGGGTCCTTCCGGAGCCTTGTGCTGCCTGATTCTAGCACAGGAAATAAGTTCCAATTAGAAAAGAATGGGGGGCGCCTGGGTGGCTCAGTGGGTTAAAGCCTCTGCCTTCGGCTCGGGTCATGATCCCAGGATCCTGGGATCCAGCCCCGCATCGGGCTCTCTGCTCAGCAGGGAGCCTGCTTCCCTTCCTCTCTCTCTCTGCCTGCCTCTCTGCCTACTTGTGATCTCTGTCAAATAAATAAACAAAATCTTTAAAAAAAAGAAAAGAAAAGAATGGGAGGGTGGTATGGAATTGGAATATTAATGTAAATTAGATGTGTGCCCTTTTATCAATGCCACTGCACTTTGGTTTATGGTTACTTAGTCCTGAGAAAATGTGCTTTGGTTCTTTGTCTGATTTCCCTTCTTGTACTTTCTTTTCTCTTCGGGACCTACTCTTCCTCTTCCCAAAGCCCAGAACACTTCTGACTTTCTGGTATTTTCATGTTTCCTAAGAGGATATCTGGGGGCTGCTGTAGTGAGCGGCTAAAGCCAAGAATCTGCCATCAGAAGACCCAAGGTTAAAACCCAGTTTAGCCATTGAATAGTTGTGTAACCTTTTTGGCAATTTACTTAACCTCTTGGGCCTCACCTTAAAATGGGCTGGACAACAGTCTGTCCCTCGTAGTGCTGTTGAGAGTATTCCGAGTTCCCACCTACAAGACGGCCCAGCACAGAGCGAGTCATCAATAAATAGTAGCTATTATTTTGGCATTCTGTGTAAGCCTGAGTTTCCTGCATTCCCATTTTGTAAACCCATACTCCCAAAGTTATTATTCCAAACTATCACCACCAAAACTCTCATTCTTTTAGGAGATATAGCTGCCGGACATCTGAGAAACCATCTGATGGATGGGTACTGATATTGGCCAATCCAAGATTTTTCGAATTTAAAAGAGAATGCTGGAGAGGAGGAAGCAGTGTTGTTGGTCTCATTCTTCCAGAGGACTCAAGGTAGACAGCCTCATTCTGCTTGAAGGAGGTTGGCTACATCATAACACGGCCAGCATAGCATAATTTCTCATGTTAGGATCACTACGGAATTCTATTTATTCCGTCAATAAATGTTTATGAAGCCTTTCTATAGAACCTGACATCTGAGAGCAACCTTCATGTAACCCCTTTATTTTATAAACCGAAACGAGCCTGGAAAGATAGAGACTTACTATAGACCAACATTTATTTAATGGCAAGGTCGGTCCTAAGACAAGAAGCCATGGAATCTTCCCATTTCCTCTAAGCAATAGGTTCTGAATTTGCTTTGTAGAAGAACTTTTAGATAATGGGAATTTTTTTTGAGCCTATATAGTACTTTTTACTTTCCAAAACATAGCAGATGCTTATTTGTGACAGTTGTGTTCTATAGAAGTCACTACAAATACTAAATTAGTAAATACTGAGCCATTGCTCCTGGGGGAGATAAAAGGTTAGGTTTTTCTGAGATTCTGGTAATAACATTGTCACCAACTAACCAATATACAGCTTTTTAAAAAATGTGTTTAAAGTTTAAAGACACCGGTGTTTCTGTTTAAAGACACCTCATTTAGCACATACTGCTGATTCATTAACTTTGAACTCATGGCCAAGAGAACCAAAGTTTATGTCTGAACAAAGCTGATCTAACAACAATTGTACTTTCTCGGCAAGTCATAGTATCACCTTCTTGTCCTAGAGCCCCAGCTGGCACTTCAGCGGTGTGCTTGGGGGACATGATAAAAAGTGAAATTACCAACAAAAAGTACAAAACTGTGAAAAAGGTGGCACAAAATAAACCATGTTTACAGCATGGCAGCTAAAACAAGTAGGACTTGTTGAACCTTGGCTGGGAACATTCACATCTGCTGACTTGGGTTTTTTTTGTTCCTTTATACATGCCCACAAAGGACTGCCAAGGGCTACGGGTATTGATTTTGGGGTCACTGATAAATCTTGGTGAACAGGACAACTCACAGATTTGGAATCAATGAATAGTGAGGATGGACTGTATGGACTCTACTTTGCTATGTATCTTCCCAATAACGGCATGAATTGTGTTTTAACTCTACTTTTATAAATTTCAACAGAGAACAGTGAATTAAGTCACACAGTCACATAATGGGTACTAGAACCTAGTCGATCTCATTTGTTGATGGGAAGATGGCTCCTAACCTGGGAGACAGGAGCCATGCTGGACAAATGGAACATTGTTTACTTGAGCCTATGGGTAACATCAAGCTCCTCAGAGTTTCTCCATCCAGCACTTCCCCACACATGATCACTCCCCACCATTCTACAGGAAAGGCTCTGTGTGGCTGTATAAGCACTTTGATTTGCTCCTATGTCTGCTTCCTAGAGGGTGGATTTTTCATTTACCAACTCACCTTTGTCTGGGTCCTGGCCAACACTCGCAGAGAGAAAAATCCCGAATTCTCTATCCAACTTTTCCAATCATTGGCTTATAAACCCAGGTGTCCTTCTTTCTCTTCATAGTGGGATAGCAACTGGCAAGGACAGTAGCAAGAAGATAAGGCTGGATGCCCATCTCCCCCTGTCAACAGACCTGGCACCCTGCTCATTTTTATTCTTGAAGAAGTGTTTCAATTAGTTCTCTCGTGGAGTTCCTTGCGGCAGGCTCTGTGAAGTTGTGGGGAACGTGAATCACTCACAATCAGTTTTGGAGACAGTGGAATTTTATAACTTTTGTTTTCTTTTGTTTAAATGGAGCCATTTGCCGTGAGATAAGTCTGCCTTTACAATCAGAAAAACAACTTCGGCGGAGACTGCCTTATGAAAGTTGCTGCTGATGGAGAGACATAATTCACATTGGCTTCATGGTGGAGGCCGGTGCCCCAGGGATGGGGAAGTCACTTATTTGGAGGGAAATGGATGGGAGGTGGTCGTTCTTCTATTGCTCCAGTAGAGTACAAATGCTAACAGACATCTAACAGGTGTTGAATCCAAAGGTATAATAAGAACAATTAAAATTACTAAAGGAGCAATGGGGGAGAAAGGAGACATCTGGTCAACCTATTCAACCCTAGAGATCAGTTAGCCCAGATCCTCAAATCCAAATTACTTTAGAAACACAAGCTCAGTCTCCCTTCTACAAACATTACTCTGGGTACAGCCCATGGTCATGAATTCTATATTAGTTGGGGAGAGGGCCAAGGCATTTGTTTATTCCCTCATTCTGACTGATTCTATTACACATTTGCTAGCACAAATAATGACAATTAAAAATTATACACATTGTGTGCAATAAAAAAAATGCAGCCCTCATTTCCAAAAGAGCTGATCACCTCATGCAAGAAGGAGCCATAAATCTAAGGGACATCAGCAAGATGAATAAGCATTTTGGGCAGATTATAGTACTCCAAAGCATCATTTCTATTTTGTACTGTGATTATCTTGCCATAATCATACCCTTGTGTTACATTATTGCTCATAATAAAAGTCCACATATTGGAGAGGAAAAGTGTTTTTTTTCTAAAAGCATTTTCAGGGAGGATTAAAAATTATTTGAAATCAGAGCAATAGCAAACCTAACAAGAGAGCAACTTACATACTTCTGCATTCAACAGTTTGAAAGCAGGCTAATAGTAATTAAGGGGGAAAAATCAGGAATCTGCTACATTCTGCCATCTCCATAATTAAACAATAAAACTACTATATCATTTCACAGAGACACTGTAAATACTAAATTAAGAAGCTCTGATGAAATGTCAGAAGCATTTTCTTATGAGTTTATATCAGCCATGTGACGATCATATTGATTCTGCATGTCAATGAGATAACATTCCACTGTGTTTATTTTTCTCCCAATTGCCTTCCAGAAAGTAATAAAATTAAATCCAATATGATATTAAATGTAAATATGCATGGATATTATATGTAAATACCCATTTTAAACTCTCTTTGCTTTTTGATATTTTCTGAGCATAATGTTGTCAAGCAGTAGTAATATTCCTCTCCCGCACACGGCCCACCCTCATTTCCAGTACCAAGAAAGAGAACGCCCTTTGTAATTCCACTTGACATTTGTTTCATGACTTCTGGAAAAAAAAAAATGTGCTTTTAAAAGTTACTAAGCTAAGAACTTAAGAGTTTACAAACTAAGAAAGTTTGATTTCCAACAGTGACATCTTGAATGAGTGTATGCTGTAAGCGTCATTAAACACTGCTTTACCTTTTTGTATGTTGCTTTTTTTAGATTTATGTATTTACTTTACAGAGAGAGGTGGGGGAGGGAGAGAGGGAGAGGGGAGAGAATCTCAAGCAGACTCCCTGCTGAGCACAGAGCCTGATGTGGGGCTCGATCTCACCACCCCAAGATCATAACCTGAGCAAAAACCAAGAGTGGATTGCTTAGCCGACTACGCCACCATGTGCCCCTGTGTTAATGTTATTTCCCTCTAAATCTGTCATTTCATGTTAACTGAATAATTTAAACGTTTTCATTCATCTGACTGCTGACTGAGATGTCCAGCTAGGACTCTATCCTTGCAACTTGAACATCAACAAGAATTTTCTATTTGCAGAAAACAGAGATTTTTATCAGGATGAAGTGACCAGTCACCTTTGCTAAGGCATGAGGACACAATGCAAGACTCTGGCTCTGAAAGTACATGCAAATTGATCAGCTGTGGTAGTCCCAAATAAGGATAACAAAGGGAATCACAGGGTTAGCAGAGAAGGGCATCCGATGCAAATCAATTACTTTGAAATTGAGGACTGGAGGAATTAAGAGGTTTGCTGGCCATGACTCAACCTCCTTGTCTCATCCTAGTAAGTACCTTCTGTTGCAGAACTTTACATATTTTCCCTCCATCCAGGAAAGGGAAGTTACTTGCTTCTATTAGAGATATGTCTCTCATTCAGAATGATTTATTTGCCCTTTCCTCTCTGGCTTGTATGTCCTTGCCTCCAGCAGAATTCTTGGCACATGAAACTCTTGATAATGGTTTGGTGATAGAATGCTTAAGGTCACATGGCTAATTAGTCACAGATCTGAGATTAAAATTCATATTTATTAATGTGTGTGTGTTTTCTTCTATGACTTTGTACCTCCGCCTCTTCACACAGTCTATAGAGAAGCTCACCATTTCACTATTTCCTGGGGGAAGCAAAACCGAGAAGTGAAAGATGAGATGTTATGACTGGATTTGATTTACCCGTAAAGCAACAAGTATTTTTTTTTCCTTGGCCAGTGAGGACTTAAAAAAAAAAAAAAAGGCTTTATTTTTCAGAGAAGTTTTATGTTCACAGCAAAACTTAGCAGAGGGTGTGGATGTTTTCCAAATACCCTCTGTGTTCCGCCCTCCACCACCCACCAGCTTCCTCCCCCATCAACATCCCCCATCAGAATGGGACATTTGTCACACATGATGAACCTACACTAACACGTCATTATCCTCCAATGTCCATGGATTACATTAAGTTGTTGACACTCTATGGGTCTGGACATATACATAATGACATGGACTGACCTTGAGGGTATGACACAGAGTAGTTTCACTGTTTCCCAGAATCTCTGTGCTCCCTTTAGTCATCCCTCCCTTCTCACTAACCTCTGGCAACCATTGCCTTTAAAAACAACAACAACAACAACAAACCATCTCCATAGTACTGCCTTTTCCACAATGTCATAGAGTTGGAATCATACAGTACACATAATGGGGTCTTTTTGCTGTTGTTTGTTTTATGGAAACACCACTGACCATACTTGGGATAAAAGCCACTAGCCACATTTTTATGGGTGGGATCTAATAATAACAATAACAAGTCTTGAAGAGAAAGTTTCACTTTTCAAACTGATTATTTCTGCTATACAATACTGTAAGAAGTAGATAGGGTGTTTTTCTCTTTTTCCTCGAATTAAGAACTGAAATAATAAGACTCTGTGGAGTCATGTTTCATGTTTAGATAATGCTGTAAAGGAATACAAAATCCTGGCTTCCCTCTGGCCAGTTCTGATGGGCTGTGCTCAGTCTGTGCCTGGTCTCCTTTCTGACAAATAGCTTGCCTTTACTAGAGAGTTGGCTGGTCACAAAAGAGAAATATAAGAGGAGATTATATATACATATAAAATATTATATATGCATATATATTTATATTCACGTGTATAAAGACACAGAGGGGGAGGGTGAGAGAGATATGGATATGTGTGTATGTGTATGTGTATATGTGTACTTGAGTGTTTGTATACGATTAAAGGGCCTCATGTGTCTCTGGCCTCATTGCCATTAATCTCTAACTTAACCAGGAAATTAAATCAGACATGGACAGAGATGACAATGATTTTCAGGATCTGTTCAGGGAAAGGGCTTTGCCATCATGTTGGATTTCTTAGGAGCAACAGTTTGAAGTGATCTCAGTTATGTTTTGTTATAAATATGGCTCATTACAACTGGGTCTTCATCTCACGTGTTTGTGATGCTGGGGTTCTAGGAAGCATTACGAATACAACAACGGTGCCACGTCTTCAAGCATCTTGCCAAGGAAGAATCATCGGAGGTGGCATCCTTGCAGCTCAAGGAGGAAAAGTCAAGTGAGATGATGCCAAAGGATGCCAAGTTTCCTTAAAGTAACTCAGAGAAGAAAGTTAGGGTGAGATACTATGTTTGGGTCTCTATGTCTGACTATCGGATCAGCCCTGTAGAAGGACTGTTGGAACAGTAGATTTTCTGCTGGTAACTCTACGCAGCAGATGGGGTGCACAGGTTTCCACTGCCTTCTTTCAGCCATGCCTGCATGAGGCCAGTAGTGCCTTCCTCCCACACAAAGTAATTCAGGGGGTAGACAGGGATACACCTGATTTGGCCCTACTACAGGGTATTTCCCACTCTCCCCTGTCCAACTCACATCATAGCTGGATCATAGTAGAACACAGAAGGCATCCAGAAGAACATCGTCCAAAATCATCACTCTTATCCCTACTCTCCCATTCCTGAGAGACAGCAAGTAATATAGCCCTATGGCCCCTCTGATTGTTTTGCTTCTACTGTCTTTATGGGGATAAATACCAACTTACAAATCTGTCTGTTGGCTCTATTAGCAACTGTGTCTCTCTGTTTCCTCAACCCAGAATTCTCCAATTTACTCCCCCTCCCCACTGAAAACGGGTCTAAAAGTGAGACACCGAGACAATTAACTTGTTTTCCTTATACCTATCAAAGTATGAGTTTCACTCTTTTTTTAATTGACTTTTCTGAATCCACTGTTGGCTTTCCTGGCATCGTACAGACAAAAACATTCATTGGCATGAAAGAACAGTTTCCTGTATGTGAAACGGACTTCAATCAAAGAAAAACTCCTTTCTTCAAACTTCTAACTTCCATCTTAAAGAACATGCAAGTGGGTCTAAAGATAAATTCAAGATTTTCAAGTTGTCTCACATTACTGAAAACAACTTGGAGCAATAATCACTTTAAATGAACCGTCAAAAAAATGTCAACTCCAAAAAAATATTACCAGCCACTCACAGAATAAAGTCATATTCACACATGTTCTAAAATTCAGAATGAAAGATTTTCTTTGGCACCATTTTAAGGAAGCATCGAGGGAGACGGAA
This sequence comes from Enhydra lutris kenyoni, assembly GCF_002288905.1. NCBI lineage: Eukaryota > Metazoa > Chordata > Mammalia > Carnivora > Mustelidae > Enhydra > Enhydra lutris. The sequence continues at coordinate 9,386,335 of NW_019154145.1, read as the reverse complement.
TGTGAGGATGTATCTTTACTGGTGTAGGAAGAATATTTTTCCATTTTTGAACCACAGATATCATAAAGACACAGCTCTAGTTAGTAATGCTGGGTGCCGCAGCACATTCAGTCAGGCTCATGGCGCATTCATTTTGATAGATCTTGTTTAACCGATGGAAGAAAAGCGAGGTTCAGATTGTTGTAGCCTTTCAGTTTTGATCAAAATATCAAAGGTATTTCAGCATGAACTAGTTATCTTAATTGATATGATGTACAGCAAAGTATATTGATCCCCACGCAAAGGTCTCAGATCAATTGTCCTTTTGAAAATAATGTTTGCATTTAGAAAGGACCCCAGAAATGCATGGAATCCAAAGGTTAAAATTAATTTCTCCTTAACAACAGTGATTAGTTGGGTTCCTTGTATCTTGAATAGTTTTAAATTGATCCAAAATCTCTGAGAAGCTTTGTACGGTGGTTCCTCAGAGTATATCAGAGGCAAGGAGGTGCCGGAGATGGTGGGGCCCATTATTTTAGCACATTAGCAGATGGAGAGAACAGAGGCACAAGCCAGTTGGGTGATTTGGCCAACACCACAGTATCTACAGTGATTACGGCACTCTCAGAATAGAGTTCTCAACTCCTACCTCCCATCTGTTCTTTAAAGTGACTTCAGAAGCCAATTATCTGTTCTTTTGTAAGAAGAATCTATTGATTCTATTAGTAGGGAAAGAGCAGGCCGCAGTCAACTTTGCCTAGACTTCCCCTCTCCTGCTCCTTTGGCTCCTGCCCCACCCATCCCCCCTTACCCACCCTCTTTGCCTCCAACCACAACACTCTGATCAGCCAGTCAGGCCTTCTGCTGTGATGCTCCAGGAGAGGGGTATGTGAGCTCAGGTGATAAAAGGAGATCCTGGATAAAGGAAAGGTTTATTAACCATTTTTTTCTGTTGCAAACACAGCTCTGGGTGGTCTGCACCCTTCTCTCATCCCAGCCTCATTAGGACTTATTAGAGTGGGACCATATTTCCTCATGGACATGAGAGATGCCAGGCAAATAAATTGAAGATGGTGGTTCTGGAGGTGGCAAAGCAGAATGTTTACTGAGGCCCTCAAAGTAACTGGATTCTGGCTTTGACTGTTACCACTAAACCTGTGTGACCTTGGTTCATGCATTTTTTTTTTCCCCATATCTGGACTTAATTCTCTCACCAGGAATGTAGGCAGGACACAGTAGACCAAATGAACCCTCAGACTGTACTGACTCTAAAATTGTAGGAGAATGTGATTGAACTTGTTCAGTCAATGTGAGGGAGATCCCTGGCTCTCTCAAGGGAGATCATGTTTGCAGGCAGGCTGCTTTTCAATTTCGGTTTCATTTCAGCTAGTGTTTTCAACCCTGCCCATAAATTACAGCCCCCCCCCCACCCCAATCCCCTTAGCATTTGAAATTTCTGACACTAAACCTGCTCATTCAGGGGATCTCTGGGGCATCTAGCAGCCCTATATTTTTAAAGGGATTTGGAGGTGTTTTTGATGGGTACATCCAGATAGGTAGTTCTGGTGAGGAGTCACTGCTGTTACCAAGGAATTCTAGAATATCGGGGAAGACACTTGGCAGAGAATTGAGGGTTTCCTGAGACTCCTCTACTCACACCATCTCTCTGGTCACTGTGTGAGTCTAGACCCACCCATTAAGCAGGCCATTGGATAGGGAGAGTTTGGGAAACCTGGAAAGGTATTGATTGTCGAACCCAAGTTGAGTGCTGTCTGAGAGGTCAGGTCTCATTTGCTTCTATCTCATGCAGGTCTTTTTCCCCTGCTACCAGTTCAACCTGCATAGAGCTTTAAATCTTTCCTTAAAGAACACCCATTAAAGATGATGAAATAGTCTGGCTCTCAGATCCATTCAGCCCCTCAAGCTTTAAGATGACATAACAGAGGCATCAGCACTGTCTAATTTTGTCTTTGGAGCTAATTAAGTATCCTGTGGGATGCACTAAGTCCTGGATGTTATTTTGTGGAAAGCAATGGACAGTCAGTAAGGATGAATGATTTTAGGTCCCCAGGCCAGTATTAATCTGGTTGTCTTAAAGTAAGCACATATGGTGTTCAAAAATGCTCTCTCATTCAACTCAAACAGCGATGTTAATCTGCAAATCCTCAAACCAAGAATTTTTTGTGTACTGTCATGGATTTCCAGGAGGTAACCAAGGTTATAACAAATGCTTTTCCTTATTCAAGTGATATTTAGACATTTCCTTTATCAATAGCCAAGAAAACAGTCTTATGTCACTTTGAAATGCCTGGACTTTTACCCTCAATGATCTTGGGCAAGTAATCATCCTAATTGAAATTTTAAGTCATCCCTAATTGAAAATGAGTCACTCACTAGTTTTAAAGTATTCCCAGCTTCTATAGTCTTTGCTTGGTGTCTCACATCTGAGGAAGGAAATTTACCGAATGGTCTTGTCCTACAAGTAACAGAGGAACAAGTTCTTAAACCCACCCTCTTTCTTTACAATGTTTTCCTGTTGATTCCTTTGTGTTTTGCGGGGGGGCTCCCAATCAGGACGAATGGAAAACACCTGCTGCTTTTCAGAATGGCATTCTACCCATGCTGGGCTTTGAGATCTATCGAAGAGTAAGCCTGTAATTTCAATACTTGTAGTCTGAACCCACGAGTTACAAATGGAAGTCACAATTCCTGTGGCAGGCGTTTTGTTAGGCTGTCAGGTAGCTCATTTCGCAGCTGTTTCCTATTTTTAACATTCTCCTTACATAAATAAAATGTAACACTGTGAAAAATGAAACACCTGAACAAAACACATGATGAGGTGGACCAGAGAGCACTCACATTAGTCATTTCAAGCAGTTGGTTGACGCATGATCTTTGCTGAATATTTTGGTGTTAGAAGCATTACTAAGGTTATAAACTGAGTAAGGAAATAAAATTGCTCTTGGTCAAGGATCATCTTCTAGCATTAAATAGCTTTTGAATATTTATGGGGTGTATGTAACTCCATAGTGGTGTTCAAGATGATCTCGGTTATATTTTTCCTCGGTTTCTCCTTTGCTTAGATCTGTGGAATTTTGGGGGTGTCTGGCAGGCTCAGTCGGTAGAGCATGCAACTCTTGATCTCAGGGTTGTGAGTTTAAGCTCTACATTGGGCATACAGTTTACTTAAAAAACAAACCAACAAACCAACATGGAATTTCAGGTCTAGAAAGAACTTCAGAGTAAGGTGGAGATAACCATTCCCTAGTTCACACAGTTGATCCTTAACAGACATCATCTAAAACCCTAACCTGTTGTCTTCCACTGGTGACATCCTTCTACAAAGCCAATGCATCTCCAGATAGATGAGAAACCAGACTTTTCCAGCCCGTATTATAGTTAACCCAACCCAATTTTATCAGATAAATGCTGATTGGAGTGTTCTAATGTTACTCTAGTGACTTGAGAAAACTTCAAGGTACAGTTCAAAAAGGGCTCAACAGAATTCATTTCACAAAAGCTCAGTTGGTTAGAACATGTTACAAGGAACCAAGTTCGTGGATTTGAACCTCACACAATGCTAGTTAATTTTCCCTTGTGTGACTGTGACAGATATTTATACCTTGTGAAAACATGTGCCATCAGCCCAAAGAGTGACCTTGATACCTGCTTCTGATCAATTTGTCATTAGTAAATCATGTCCAGTCTAAAGGTCATTCTCAACTCACCATGGGTCAATAGAACAGTGTTGATCTACAAAGGACAATCGTGCTAATAAAAACTGCCTTTAGTGTCAGGACTGGGATTAAAACTTAGAACTTTTATTCTCTGTCCAGTGGATTTTCCATCACAGTCTCACTCCTTCCAAAGACTCCCAAAGGAGTAAAACCAGCCAAGTCTCCTCGGTCACATTTTTCTCAAACATAGATATCTCGGTGTTGCAGACAAATCATTGGATGTACCTTCATTTACAGAACCCAGCACAGCCCGTGAATGCAGGCAGCCCCTCTGTCTACCTCTGAAACCAAGGCTGTGTCTACTTAGTTTAAAAGGAAGACAAGGGTGGGGACAAAGAGGAATGGGAGGGAAATGGGAAGTAGCACTAAGCACAACAAAACACCAGCGCTTTCCAGCTCTGAGTCACATGCAGGGTTGTAAAATGACTTATAGCCCTGAAAATGTTGGCAGAACACTCAGCATAGATCATGCATTTCAGGCACATGATACAAATGCTTTTTGGCTCATGATTAGAGGCTAGCAATTTCCAAGGCACCAGTGCTGTTCCAAACAATTCATTGTAGTCGCTTTCTGTACTAAGTCCCTTCTACTGATTAAAGGAAACCTTCCAAAAGCATGCCTGCACTTGCTGTTTGATTTTGCTATTTCTCCCATGGCTGATGTGACCCGATGCTCTTGCACAGGGTTTTATAGAACATTTGTGTGAACACACACACTCTACCCTTTCCTGGACGCTTCTCAGAGTAAGCATGCTTGTACGATGTGGTCAAATTGGCCAGCATGTCAGTGCTTTACGCTGATTTCATGTTGGACAATGTGGAAAACCACAGGATGAACCATGCACTCTGATGTGACCAACAAACCAGCCAAAAGAGTAATCACATTAGGTGTAATTCAGCTCTAAAGGAAGAGGTTTTCCTGAATATATGGAAAACCTAAAGTTTCATTCTATGATAGGAAATATGTGTTTTTATCTGTAACAATAGTCTTAGGAGGACAATAATGGAATAATGATATAAAAATATATACAAAAGACAGGCATTGAGAATATTTCCATTTATGGGATGCCTGGGTGGCTTAGTTGGTTAGGTATCTGCCTTCGATTCAGTTCATGGTCCTGGGATCAAGCCCCACATCGGGCTCCCTGCTAACTAGGGAGTCTGCTTTTCCCTCTCCATCTCCCTCTGCTCCCCACCCCTGCTCATGCTCTCTCTGTCTCAAATAAAGTCTTAAAAAAAAGAATATTTCCATTTTTTATGCAGTATTTTTATTACTAATTACTACTTACTAAAAAAAAACTCGTATTAACCATGAAAACTTTAGACTTTTTTTTCACTATTTTACCTTTATCTGTGCTCATACCTGATAGGCTATTGGCTAGAACAGGTGGGTAATTTTAGTCACATCTATGGGAGTAGTTCTTTGTAGAAAGAACAGCAGGCTAATGTCAATACATCTTTTTTCCTATGCACTTATGTTTGTTCCTCAGGCTACTCATCATAATTTATATAATGATTCAATGAATTACTATTTCTTTTTTTTTAAATTTAATTTTATTTATTTATTTGACAGACAGAGATCACAAGTAGGCAGAGAGGCAGGCAGAGAGAGAGGAAGGGAAGCAGGCTCCCTGCTGAGCAGAGAGCCTGATGCAGGGCTCAATCCCAGGACCCTAGGATCATGACCCGAGCCGAAGGCAGAGGCTTAACCCACTGAACCACCCAGGTGCTCCTAAATTCCTATTTCTGCTGCTGCTGAGATTATGAAGAATCTTAGAGGTCACCTTACTTACCTCTAGTAAGTCACCTTACTAGAGGTAAACACTGAATCTAATAATTTCAACATTTTTTATATTTAGTCTTTGTGGCCATCAAACTTCTTTTTTTTAAGATTTCATTTATTTATTTGTCAGAAAGAGAGAGAGCGAGCACTCACAAGCAGGGGTGTGGCCCGCAGAGGGAGAAGCAGGCTCCCCACTGAGCAAGGAGCCCAATGCAGGCTCCATCGCAGGACCCTGGGATCATGACCTTAGCTGAGGGCAGAGGCTTAACTGACTGAGTCACCCAAGCATCCCCATTAAACTTCTTTCTGAGCAGAACAATCAGTTCATTAATTCCTAGTGAACCACAGCCAAAATGCTAAATGTACAGTGTCTTACGTTAATTTGTTTTACCTCCTTAAAGTTAGCTATTATATGTGAATCTTCAAAATGTTTTAATTATATTCCTCTCTGAAGCACTCCAAACTTTATAATTTATATCATGAAAAATATTCACTTTGTAAGGTAAAGATTTTCCTTTTAACAATGACTTTTTTCTTTCCTTTCTTTCTTTCTTTCTTTCTTTCTTTCTTTCCTTCTTTCTTCTTTCTTTTTTTTGGAGAAAGTATCCCAGACATTGCTTCTTTACTTTGTGTGTCTTTAGGCAGTTAGAAATCTGACCACTTTCTGAGTGGCACTAAGGACTTAGAGGTTTATTAGCACACTATTAGAGAAGAGGCATTTATCTGTATTTTTTATTTAGAGAATGGATTTTTTTTTTTTACAGTAAAATAACCCAAGTTTTTATTTAGTTTAGTGCTTCAGTTCCAGTGATAGGATGAATGATGAATTCTACTTTTGTGATAACTGGCTCCCTCTCCTCCCCACCCTCCAAACACAAGAAGAGAATTTAGACAGAAATGCATCCCAGGAGGCAGAAGACAGTGGCCCCAAGGTAAAAGCAATTTAAGCTTTCATCTCAGGTTTGCTCCCTTAGCTGCTCATTCATTTTGTGGCTTGAATGGAGAATGCATTGCCTGGATTTGTAAAAATATATGGAAAATAATTCTACTTCCAGTTCATTGTCCTCTTGGCTATTTTCCTCATTTTGAAGCTGCATGGAACTATTTTGGGCTTTCCCACTACACTTAGCATTGCTTTAAAACAGATTTAAGTCTCGCTACAAGACTGAATTTCCAATTCTCCATCCAACAGAGCAGCACACTATTAAAGATCTACCAGGTGTTTCAATATGCACAGTTATCTGACTCCTCTTTTAGTTAGAAATAATAGAAAATGAAATCCGAGATTTATGGGTACAGCGTGAGTTGATGAAAACACTAGTATGAAGTCAGGTTTAGGACCACTTGGCAAAGATACAAATGAGATCCATAATAATTTTAAATGTAAATGTATATTCCCTCTTTAGATATCTTTTTGATATGCGTAATTTTGTGTTTTAGAGACAACCACAAATCCCCCCAAACCACATCAGTTAGGAAAAGATAGCAAAAGTAATCTGTGAATTACTGTTTATAGTTTGTCAATTTTGTGGCTCATGTGTGGTGAGTTGTTGAAAGTAAAAAACCCATTCCCTATTGCAATCACTCTGTGGTGATGCCTGCCTCATTTTTATAAACAGACGTGCGGTCAGCCAGTATCAGTGAATCAAAAAAAAAAAAAAACAAAACTGAAAATCAAGGGAGGAAATAAAATTCTCTCAACTCCCTCCAGCTTTGGGGGAATTCATGGCCCAAATTATAATTTATTCATTTTCCAAAATCTCATCACCAAACCTCAAGTTTGGTATACAGTAGAATCTCAATAAAATATTTGTGAAATGGTACTGAATTTGCCTAATTATAAAGGATTTTCAAGTCTCAGTATGTCTGCTGCTTTTGGTTTATCCAGGTAATTAGTAATGAGGAGCCAACTGTGTGCATACACCTGCAACGGTTTTCTTTTCGGCCCCGGGGTAAGCAGAGAGAAGCCTGGGTGTCATCTTTAAGGAACTCAGACTTGAGGCCAGGGTTCAGATATCTTGTAAAACTGTGTAAGGTCAGCAAAGCCTGGAGAAGTTCAGGGAAAATCCAGACACAAAAAAACCCCTTCCTTCTGGGTGCAGCGCCATTCCCAGGAGTCCAGAAATCCAAGCTTAAGTCACATGTGCGATGGAGGGAGCACGCTTCTCAGAGCTACATTTGTTTTTTGTTTGTAAGAGGGAATAGAGCACAGATGGGCCATTGCTTAGATTAACAATGCAGCCAATTAGACATTTAAAAGGTTAGAAACAGAATGTTTTGAAGAGAAATCAACTGCAGTTTAAATGTACCTCGTTTCCGCAGGGGCTCTGCTGGCCCCAAGTTCCGGGAGCGCGATCTGCCCCGCACTCACCCAGGTATCTCTCTTCGTGCCATGCCAAGTCTGAGCTATGGAAAGCTCTTCAGCATTCCCGATTAAACCCTCTCACTCTGACTGGAGATGCATTACAATTCTCATACCACTAAACTCCTCTCCTCTGCTTTACCCCGCTCCCCCTGCCAACACAGCAATGACTTGAAGTGACTTTCTCTCTGATCTCCCTCATTCCCTTTCGGAACATCATTTTTGAGATCGGGACAGACTGGGACTATCTTTTACAGGATTTCAGCAGGGAAATTAAAACCCCATTTGGTTGTGAAGAATGGAGAGGAAAGGGAGTTCTAAAAGCGAGGTTGTTGGCGGAACATTTTGTAGCCAACAGATCATTTGTTGTTCTTCCCCAGTTCTCATCATCTGGCTGCCGCTCTGGCCTCTTGAAGACCTATCCCTCCTCCTCCTCAGCGTCTTCCCAGACCTGTCTAATCCTGGAGCCAGGCTTTCTGGGTCCGAACCCTTGGATCTACCCCTCACTGGCTGTGTGATCTCAGGCAGTGACTTCACCTCTCTGTGCTTTAGCGGGCCTATCTGCAAAATCAGCAGATGGAAGGGAGTCCTAATTGTACGAATTTCACAGGGTTGCACAAGATTTAAATGAGCGACTGTAGGGAGAGTGCTTACAAGTGCCACACGGTGCATCCTATTAGTTTGCTCCTGTTAATTCTTGAACTTCACGTAAAATCCTTTGAGAAGGACGACTAGGTCTCCAATCTCTGTTCAAGGTTTTCTCCCTCCCCTGGTTTTATGTGTCCAATAAATACGTTGGCTCTTCTCCCTCTCAAGACTATCTGGATTGTCTCCTTTTTCTCTATCCACCATCTGAACGAAAGCTTTTCTCCAAAGTCTGCACCCAGATTTCATGCCTCCCCCTTGATTTGGGGGTATTATTTGTTTCCATGGCTACAAATATCACCACCATGCCGGCGACTTCCATGTCTCAGTTTTTAGCCAAATTACCTCCTTTAAAAATTTTATGAGCAAAAATCCTTTCAATCCTTTCAATTAAAAGACCACGGGGTGGAATGGCGATGGCGCATGTCGGGAACAGTGCCCTGGTCTTCAGCACAACTTTGGAGATACACCAGGCTCCTCTGAAGAAGTTTTAAAAATAGATTTTGGTAATTGACTCCCTATGAATGCCAATTGAGAAAATAACTTTTAAATGGAGGCTTACTCTGCAAAATCCTCTATCTTCACATCATCACACAGTTTCCCCTGCCCTTGTGCCCCCTTCCTGGGATGCACGAATTACTCTGCATTTTCCTGATGACAGGGCTGCAAGTGATCACGAGCCCCGCCGCATCAGCCTGGCAAAAACTGTTTAGGATTTAATAGTGTATTTGTGCAGGAGGTCAGCATTAAGGCATACAAATAAGAGGGACAGAGAATAAACAATGAAGGCAACAGTAAAAAAAAAAAAATAAAAAAAAATTAAAAACCTGTCACAGGTGGTTTAGCAGCAAAGGGTAATAGTGGTAATCTTGTCACCTTTTCCAGGCATGTTTTCCATTCTCCCCTTTGCAAGCCTACCAGCCTCAAAGCTAATGCTTCTCCTGCTGTCTGCGTCCCATAGTTTTACCGACTTGATGGGCTTCATGATATCAACGAGGGTTCAGAAACAGAATAAATCCTTTGTAGTATGGTTTTGTCTATTGTCGGTAAACAAAAAGATGGAAGGCTAACATTTATTGCTTACATGCTCTGAGCTGAGCATGGTCCTAAGTGCTTTTAATGTATCTTTCTCATTTAATCTCAGTAACGCCAGAGGGATAGACTATTTTATCTCCATTTTACAGGGCAGGAACTTGATTCTCCTAGAAGTTAAGAGCCTATGACAAGCTCTGGTCACAGTGTATAAGGGGTGGGGACTCATTCAAGTCTCATCAAAAACCACTGTTCTTAATGACTTCGCTGTGTTACTGCCTTCATCTGTTGGAACCAGTATGACAGAACAGCACAGGCTGGTTGGCTTATGAATAGCAGACGTTTGTTGCTCATAGCTCTGGAAGCTGGAAGTTCAAGGTTAGGGTACCAGCATAGTCCGATTCTGATGAGAGCCCTCTTCTGGAAGGCAGACAGCCAACTTCTCTGTAAGCTCCCATGGAAGGGTTGAGCTAGCTCTCTGGGGCCTCTCTCATAAGGGCACTAAATCCTATCAGCAGGGCTCCACTGTCACCACCTAGTTCCCTCCTAAAGGCTGCGCCTCCTAGTACCATCACACTGGGGGTTAGGAATTCAACATAATGAATTTGAATTCAGACCATAGCCAACTTTCTTCCAACTTCTGTTAGTTAATGGTTTTCATCAATACACCAGTCAGTGTGCAAATCAGGCCCAAGAATGAGCCCAGGGAGGGCAGGGAAGCAGAGCGCTGAATTCTGCACAAATTAGAACGTCAGCCTTTGATTTTCAAAAGTTGCCCAAAGTTGCCCAAATGCCACGTATTGTTCAGAATGCCCAAGGTCCACACCAGTGAGTTATCAGTCTAAGTAGTGTGCTCTGAGTACACATACGTATCTACGGTAAATTACCAGGTATGGACAGCTCTCCCCCAACTGTATGCATATATATTGCGACTCTGTAACAGGAACCAGGGGGCTCCTGACCGGCATGCTGTCAGGTCAGAGCCCCGGGTCCCTTCGGCATATCCCCAAAAACATGAGTGAGACATCTGCTGCAGTATCTCTGTTTCACGTTTTGATATTAATTATTACAGCTGTCCAACATGAGTCACAGTCTTTGTGCATAACCCATTGCCAAGTCCCTGAAGAACTGCAGTAAAAGTAAAAAACTTGAAAGAATGATGACTGACATAAATCTATAAAGGGCCTTTTCCGAGGAAGGACTGAGACTACATGTCATAAATACGTTCATATTTTATTCATGCCTATCTGAGGTTCCAGAACACAATCTTTGGCCATATCAATATCTCATACTAAATACTCAGGTGGAATATAAGGTTTGAAATTAAGTACTCTGGAAGTGCTCCATTCATTAGGACCCCAACTCTCTCTGGACTCAAGGTTTCTATCAGTTTGAGAGAAAGTATTATTTGAAATGCTTTTTAGACCAGGCACCAAGGGGTTCCCTCTTAACTAGAAAGTACTATTTTGATAAATGATATCTCCTCTGCACAAAAAAGTAGTCTCGCTAGACTAGATTCATTAGAACAGAGGGCTCACGCCTGGATTTTATTGAGAAGTAATATTTATGTGTTTATCTTGGACACCATTTTCCTTTGGAATGCATAGGGGAATATTTAAAGGAAGATATTTAATTGGACAAATGTGTTGCTTTATCTATAGTCAAGTGTCAGGGTCATTAGAACGAGCACTTGAAAAGGATTGGAAAACATGGTGCATTGTGGGAGAAGAGGCCTAAGGAGCAGGGCACTTGAAATGTGATTTTTGCTAATGTTCCTGCACTTCATTGCATTCATTTGTCCAATCTTACCATTAACTTGGAATCAACTACAAGGATTTTTTAGAGGACTGTGTATTGCACCCTGGTCCTTTAAAGTTAATTATAATTACTATGTAATATCAAAGGTTATTATACAAAATGTTCTCTTGGTCATTAGAGTTGATTTTGTCTATGTCACATTTGTGCCTGCCTGGAAAGGATTTACAAGGGTGGCTTATCCTTATTAGTCAATAAACCCAAAGCTTTGAGTACTCATTCCACAGCTGCTCATGTTTCCTTTCCACGATATTTTGGCATGGGAGATAAAAAGAAATGACACGGCCAAGGCTTATTTTAGCATATCCCCATTGTTCAGAATGGTATTTCCAAAGGTACCACCCTTTGGAGTTCAATGTGGACAATTACAAGTCACTGGATTCCCTTAGGCAAATTCTCTGGCTCCGTGGGCTCCTCATTCTCTTAGATTGAAATGTTTATCTCCTTCCCAAATTTAAGTTACTAGAGACGTGTCTCTTTCCATCCTGGATTAACACACTCAAGAAACTCAGATTTGGTTTGTGGGTGGAAAGGGGATTAAGTTTCACTGATGTCTGAGCAGAGTCAGTCTTGTGCATGAAGTTGGAGGAACCACTGTATTCGAGTGGGCTGAGGAGGAAGGGACCCCAGTGGGAGGGATCCAAAAGAAGTTAGGGAGTTGCAATCACAGTGAGGCCCAAAACCCTCCTCCCTGAGTCTCTGACCACCTCCACACCTTTCAGGGCTCTGATTCATCCCAGTGAGAGGAAAAAATGGGAAATACTCAAGGGGAGGAAGAAAGAACAACAGAGACCGTGGCTTTCCTCCCTTCTGAGAACCGGGTAAGGAATAAGCCAACAATGGCAGGAGCTCACATCTGGGAACATCCTGCTCTTTTAAGCAAGGAGACGTGAAATGGTTGAGGGGACTCAAATCCTAACCTCTATGTTCCTATTTGTTCCAAAATCCAGAACTGCCTGGTGCTCGTGGGACACCTACGCTTTCTGCAGTAGCAACTGGGTCCCCTTCTGCACAGATTGCCGCCCACCCACCACAGCAGAGCAGACCCAAGCCTCGTGCACACAGTGTTCCCCGAGAGGACACTGAGCCACATGTACAGATCAGAGACAAAGGCAGGGAGTGGGTGGGGGCTGCCCTCAAATGATCATCTAAACCCAGTTAATGGAAAAGTAAGTCTTTTAAACACCTCTTCCAAAGCAAACTTGATAACAGAGACGTATATTTGGTAGTGTTAGGGGGTTTATTTATTTATTTATTTTTAGCAGGTGGAAGTCAGAATTCCTTTTCAAATTCCAAAATTCCTTGCTTTTTCACTCAGCAACATACTATTAGCCTCAGTACCTACCCCTCCCAATGGGGTGGAAAACCAATGCAGTGGTTTTCACAATCTGCTTTCAGCACATCATTGTCAAATCTCTCGATCATTTCCGCTAACATCATGGTGGAATCGTGCATTCCTTGTGTATCCTTGCCTTGACCTGGTCCCAGCACCACTCTTGAGAATGAGGACTCCATTACCCGGTGACTCTTGAGGTCCCTCCTACTGCCTTTCCAGGTCTACAGTGCTAGCTTTGGGTCCTCAGATCTTTTTATTTTCCCTGGATAGTCTTTAAAAGGCTTATGAAAGTCCTAAAATCATATAGATAATTGTGTATGGACACAAATTTTCATGGTGAGATAGTTTGTGGTTTTCATCGGTTTAAGAACTAATGACCTAGTAGTTAAATATTTTAGGACCCCTTGTCCTCTACATTAGCATGTTTGGGAACTGTCCTATCTGCACCAAGCCCAAGGGCAGAGGCTCTAGCTATTTCCACTGTCCTGCCTGGGGGCAGTCCTCCAGGTGTCCAAGCAGGGACAAGCATCCAGCTCACCCTCTGAAAGCTCTTCCGCCTGAAAGACTTTATGGCAGAAGAGAGATGGAGTGGCCCCAGACTTCTGAAAACTAAGGGTTGACGGAATTCCTAAAGGAACTGAATTGGTACCCCTATACTCCCTCAGTAAAAGTTCTCCAGTTCTTATTAAACAAAACTGTTTTTTCTTTTCTTCTTTCCTGGTGATCCTTGATCCCCATCATTTAATTGGGAATCTGCAGTGTCTTTGTTTGGATCAGTCTTGCATTGCTGTCCCCAACTGGAGGAAGCAAAATCCGGTTCCTTTTCTCCCAGGTTTTTGTTTTCCCCTCTGTTGGCCACTTTTGGTTTTCTCTGCTTCCAGGCTTTTCTCCTAACTCAGTCCCTTCCAGCCGAGAACTCTGATGGGATGACACTGTCTAATCTTCCAGGGAGGCTGAAGCCAGTTAAATAAGAGGGAACAAAACTAGGAATTCCAGCCACCTATGTTTGCTTATTAGGGTCTGGATTTTATGGAGGAATAAGGGCCTATTCCACCTCTAAAAATCTATCTATCTATCTATCTAAAAATCCATCTCTAAAAATCCTTTGAAATTCTCGTGCACTGTTGGTTGGATTATAAATTCGTGCAGCAGCTATGGAAAACAATATGGAGGTTCCTCAAAAAATTAAAAACAAAGTGACCCTATGATCTGGAAATTCAGCTTCTGGGGATATATCTGAAAGAAATGAAAAGACTGTACCAAAGAAATATTGGCACCCCCACGTTCACTGCTGCATTAATTGGAACAGCCAAGACATGGAATGAGCTAAGTGTCTACTCAGACAAATGGATAAAGAGGTTGTAGCCAATAGATGCAGTAGAATATTATTCAGCCACAAAAAAAGAAGGAAGTCCTGCCATTTGTGACAATATGGATGGATCTTGAGGGCATCATGCTAAGTGATATAAGTCAGACAAAGAAAGACAAATACTCTACCATTTCACTTACATGAAGAATTCAGTAACAACAATTAACAACCAAACTCATAGAAAGAGAGATCAGATTTGAGATGACCAGAGATGGGGGTGGGGGTGCAGGAATTGGAAGAGGGTGGTCCAAAGGTACAAAATTTTGGTTGTAAGATCAATGAGTCCTGGGGATGTCATGTACAACGTAACAGCTAGAGCTAACACGGCTATGTTGCTATATTTAAAAACCTTTGAGAGAGTAGATCCTAAGGGTTCTCATCACAGGGGGAAAACGATTTCTTTTTCCATCTCTACGAGATGACAGATGTTCACTGAACTTGTGGAAATCACTTCACAATGTATGTAAGTCATGTCACGATGCTACGTGCCTTAAACTGACACAACGTTGTACGTTAATTATATCCCAGTAAAACTCGGGGAATAATGAAACTTTTGCTTGAAAGTGTAATTAGATTTACAGTTGGAGTTTCTTTTCACATTATGTAATCTCATGGCTGAGGACAGTTAGGTTTAAAGTTGAACTTATGGTGTCTGTCCAATGAGTACCCATAAGCCTAGAGTCTCATTGGTATCTCAAACTCTCCTAAAAAAACTCATTAGTTTTTCCTTCTAAATAAGTTTTTCCTCCTATCTTGTCATTTAGAAGCAAACAGTTCACCCAGGAACCTGAGCTAGAAAATCTAGAGATTTCTCTTGAGTTTTTAGAGTTTCACATGTAGTCAATTTTCTTCATCCTCCAATGTTAACCCCCAAATATTCCTCAAACCTCTTTTCTTCTGCCTTAGCTACTAGTGCTCATTTCAGGCTTTTATCATCTCTCCCCTGAACTTCTGTATCTGGGTGCTAAGTGCTCTCTCAGATCCTAATAACAATAAAGTAGTAATGGCTAATGCTTAGTGGGTGTTTATCCCCAGCTCTTGACTATTCTGAAGTGCCTTAGATGTTTTATCTCCTGTTAATCCTGGTTATAACATTATGGGTTAGGAATTTGGTGTTATTTCCACTTGACAGATGGGAAGACTGAGGATTATAGAGGTAAAGGAACTTACTCAATGAAATATATTTAGAATGTGGTATGGTCAAGATGCACATCCAAGTTTGCCTGTCTTTAGATAGAGAGTGAGTTTTTATCACCAAGTCTATAATTTCTCTGAACTCATAGTTGCCTGGGTGGTCCTTTTAAAATATAAACTTTCTCCAAAAAAAAAATATATATATGTATATATATATTTTTTTTACATATATATATATATATATTAACTTCCTGTGTTTACGTGCCCTAAATGGTCTTCCATTTCTTTAGCATGTTACTCAAGGCCCTCTATCTTTACCTATTGTGGCAGATTGTTAAGAGTATCAGCCTGCAACATATCACACTTCCCAGTATCTGTGCCCTTGATAGTCTTCTCCCACACCGACTATGGGCTTGGCCAGTGGGACATCAGCAAGTGTAAAGCAAGTGAAGTCTTGAAAAACACTTTCACGTGGCACGTGCGTTCTGGGAATCTCCTGGCTTTCTGCGAATCCTTTGGCCTCCATACGAAGAATCCAAAGTGAACTTCCTCCAAGGTGAGAGACCATATGAAGTCAGCTCAGTCATCCTAAGTGAGGTCTCAGATGTGTAAGTGAGGCCTTCCGAAAACATCCATCTAGGGCCAAGCTGGTCCAGACCAGAAAAACCGCCCAGATGACCCAGAGAGTCCGGAATAAATAAAATGGTGCTTATTTTAAGCCAAGTTTGGGGGCAGTTTGTTTGGGGGTGGTTCGTTACATGGCAAAAGCTAGCAGACACACCTGCCTAATCTGCCACCTTTGTCTCTCATCACTTCTTGCCTG